>NW_026884621.1:0-56997 GCF_032173495.1 Musca vetustissima
TAATGTATTTATATATTTTAATATTTTTTTTTTTTTGAAAGTTGCAATTTTTTTCATTTTTTAGACTTTGTTTATTTCATTCAGGAAAACATGATAAGGTTAGTATATTTAATGTTTCTCATTCTTTGGGGCCAAGAATATATTAAACTTTAATAATAAAAACATTTTTTTAAACATTTATTTATTATTTTTTTAATAATATTTTTGGCCTTATTAAGACTTCACATATTTCAGTTGTTTTCATAACAAAAATTTAATTATAAATAAAAGCAGGAAAAAATACAAATCGAAATAAGAAACTATTATTACTATTGTAATAATAGTTTGTTATTCCGATTTGGATACACAATGTTCTGACAAAAGTTGTAAAATATCATTCTGGGCATCTTTATTTTTTTGGTTGCTTGTGGTTTGCGTAAATTTGAAATCAAGGGATCTGATTAACACAAAAACGCTTGCATTAAGTCTTTCATTGTATTTAATCGGTATGTATTTCGCGTATGGTGCTCACGGAAATTGCGGCAATCTTCGCCGGGCTTCCATTTCCGACATTTTTCCTAATTGAAGTGTTGATACTTTAATTATATGGGCTCCATGTATTAAGATTTTATGTATGGAACACGGCATATAAAACCAAGGATACAGTATTATAAAAAGTTCTGCGTTTTGTAAAGCATATTCCATAAACGATTCAATATCGATTTTGAGCCCGCAAGAAATGAGATTCTGCACACTCCGTTCAGCAACATTAAATTCTGATAGAAAAATGAGCTCCTTCGAGGCGCGTAACAATATGATCTACCATATCTTGTAAAGGCACTTGAGCTGAATAGTTCGTAAATTGGACTCCATTTGGATAACATTTTAGTTTCGTTTTGTTGGAGCATTCGTCAAACTTCTTATCGGGTGTTCCACGATTAGTCAGTGGATTAACTTATAAAAGTTATCCGTCTAACCACTCCTTGTTGTTTTCTTCAAATTTGTGGCGGCTTCTATGGTCGAATTTCCATTTCTCAGCCAATTTTGCTACAAATTTTCTATTTTTTTTTGTTTATTAGAAGATCTTTATTAGCATTGCACATGTTGATATTAATAATATTATTAAATATATGAGTTTCAATGACAGAAATTTTTTTAGTACACACAGGCTCGTTGCGCCATAGTAAATAAACTTCTCGTCTGAGCATCGACATTTTTCCTAAAAAATGCAATATCTTGTAAAGTTGCAGGTGGCTGCAGATCATTTGGGAATTTTATAATCACAAGATGACGTAGTAATTTAAAAAAACACATTCTAGCGCGAATACACACGAATATCAGAAGTTCCGGTCTATGGAAGTCTTACTTTGGATTTTTTTCAAGCAGATGAGTGGTATAGTACACTTGAACTATATTTTTTCTACAACACTTAAGCACAGGTCACAAACAAAATTTTTTTTAGTTAATACATACCTCTAATAATAAATAAATCAACTTTTCATTCACTTAATTGAGACAAATGCTACTTTAGAGAAAGTTTGGCTATGCAAAGAAAACACGTGTTGAAGCTTAGTTATACATAGGCTGAAACATATGTTGTGTTTGACAGTTCACAGCTATTCAACTAGATCATATCAATCAGAATAGAATCGATATATCAGATCAGTGGGATAGTAGTAATCGATAGAGACGCAATTTTGGCCCAATTAAACACTTTGAAAATTGAATTAAACGACGCTAGATCGTCCATTTCGCCCACAGTGCAGCGGTTCGTTTTCGTGCCGTTTTTCTTAGAGAGACGTAATATGCACCTAAAAAATGCAACACTGGGATGGCCGTAATAAGTTTGTACAGAATAAGACGAAAACAAAAAATGTCGGAAAATGTGCGAAAAGCTGTAAATGCGGGAATATTGGACATATAAAAGTCATAACAAGGGAAACTTCCCTTAGAAGTATTTTGGTATTTTGAATGAATTTCGTGGATTATTTTTTCTTAAGGGGAAATACATACGAGGATTCAGATCTGGCATGTTATGTTTTTTTTTTGTATTAGGGTCGTACCTAAATTCATGCGTATGGGTATGAATTTATTCACCTCAAAAGTTTAATACATGTATTTCAATGAATGTCACCAAAATACGCATTGCGTATCAAAATATAAAGTTGAAAATTTTCAATATTGACAATGCGTATTTTAAATTTTTTGTTTTTGTTTTTTTTTTTTTTAAGTAGAAAGTAGTAGAAAGTAGAAAAAATTGTTTTTCTATGCGTATAAACCTTTTTCAATCAATTAAAAAATATTTTCATCCATTTTCGCCGTTTTCAATTGTCACAGATGCAAATAAAGTCCTTGCGTATTTGGGTAATACGGACGTCTAACAAATCCTATAAAGGTGAAAAGTTGAGTATTTTTGTACGGAGCGCATAAAATTAGGTACGACCCTTAAATACCAATTTATAAAGGAATATCAGAATCGAACATGATTTTGCACCCCACCCACTTTTATTATTTTTAAATAAAAGAAGCCAACTTGGCATGCCAATTCTGAAATCCACTTATGTGATTCCCCCTTTAGAGCCACACAAACTCTTTGAAAAATAAATAAAGGAAATTTTTTTGCGGTGAATCACAAGATCATATGTTTCTTTGTATACTCTCACCTATAAGGTGGAGTGTACATTAAATTCGTCATTCCGTTTGCAACACATCGAAATATTTATTGGAAACACTATAAAGATAATACATTATTGATTACAATAAAAGTATATGTCGATTTATGCGTGTCCGTCTGTCGGTCTGTTGATTATAGTCACAATAGAGAATATTTAATAATGCTGAATATCGGGTGGTATGTATTTTTATATAAGCGCTATGACTAAATGCGGTTCATTCTCCAACCTGACTTTCCAGTTTTTTATCTTGATATTCTCCGAAGGTAGAATGATTACAACAGATGGCTAAATCGACTAAATCGTCTCAGTATTCCATGATTTGTAGGGCAAAAACTAACACTTTCGAGTACATAATATCCCCCATGCTATGGTCGAATACGGATACAAAGAGCCAACCCCAAAACCCGAAGCATGAAATCAATCCATACACACGTCCTCGGCGACATATGTATGCCATATTTTATTTCATTAGTAATTTGATCAGAATCAAATTAGTCATTATTTAAAATTTAATCTCAATTGGACAACAGTTCATATTTGGTGCACAAATAATATGAAGTCAATAAAAAATATATATGGGAGCTATATTTGTATCTGCAACAATTGTTTACAAAGCACAATATTCTAGGCTGAATTTAATACGTTGTGCAAAACAGTGTTTGGAAGCGGAACCAACTAACGGACGGTGCTGGCTAGTCTATGGGGCCGCAGTTCTTGTCATTGAGTTAGACCTGTTATACAGTAAACCCCGCCTAATTACCTCAGTGAAAATTTAAAGATTTTTGAGTTATTAAATATCGGTGGACATTGGTGTTTTGTTTTTTCTTTCGTTTTGCCTGAGATATTAACTGGAGCTTTAGTTAGATAGACAAAGATGTATTTCTGGGAGACATTTCACGAAAATTTTCAAAACAATAAATTTTATGTGCAAATGTGTGGCCAGTGCTCTAACAAATGTAAGCCATTTTAAGTGAAGTTGCCAGGTTTAAAAAAATACATTGGGTAATTACATGGGACAGATTTAAAGGTACGGTTACTTTGGGTAGGTTATTTAGGCCCAAATAAATAAAATGGGTAATTAATCGGGGGTAATTAAACGTGCAATTTTGTAAGGGATTGTACTGAAAATAACTGGGTATTCTGAAATCGAATTAATTAAACATGGAAGGTAATTAAGCGTGGAGGCAATTAAGCGGGGAATACTGTATTGGAAAATAAAAAAAATTATTGCCAGGGTATCATACTTTAACCCAGCGAAGTGCTTTATCACAAAACAGCAGCGATTAAAGCATAATATGATTAGCTCTACGAGAGAACCTCTCTTTATCGTTTCCCTGACGGAATACCCCTATCTTCCCACACCTGCTATAGATCTACGAGTCCTTACCGTCTCCCTTTACTTTTCCATGTTTACTATTTATTAATGTTTACAGATTTTTACCACTTTAAATTCCAGATTCTTTTTCAGGTTTGTACAAAGGCATGTCTGCCCGTTGTATGTGTATCCTAAGGTATTCGTATCGTTCAGGTATGTATTTTATATATTAATAGAAGTCTATATTCTTATTTAAAAGTTTTCAATTTACTCTAACTTTACAGGGCTTTCAACTAAGAGGAACCTGCCTACCGGTACTATGCCTTAATATACTTTGTACTTTAGAAAGATGATTGCCGATTAAAAAATAAACTTAAAAATCAAAACTCCAAAGTAGCATACGTTTGGGAACCTCTGGTTTGGATGTGTCCTCATCGGAGGCCAAGAAAAAAACGGAACGAATTTTTCTTAACTTTTTATTACTGTACCTTAGTGTGATTCCTTGTCAGGACTCCGAAAACAATGTTGTGACCTTCATTATAATTCCCAAACATCGCTTAAAAATCTAGTAACCAGGACACACCACAAGTTATATCTGAATCTGAACCGATTTGATCCAAACTTACCAGTCGTTATTTTTGTCCCATTTCGATATGATGGTGCACAATGCACATAAAATCGAACTATAATATATATGGGAGCTATATCTAAATCTGAACCGTTTTTTTCAATTTGTCCTTGGGTTGTTGACAAACCTAGGTTGTTAACAAAACTGTCTATGTCATTAGGGTTAATGCTGTCACAGTTGGGCTAAACTAAGCTCCCCGTCAGTTTCCAGAGTTGTATCCACTTACTCTTGGGCTAAGCAGGATAACTTTAACCGGAAACAGCCCCCTTTGAACGAATTGAGAAGGAGTCTGTCAAAGTGGTTCTGGTAGTAAATGCCGATCTGAAGCATGGGTACTTGCGCAAGCAGATGAGGCAGGACTTGGGAGCACTATTTACATTAAATCAGACTAAAATAAATATGGGAGATATATCTGAAACCAATTTCAATAGGTTGGGTCAAATAAATGAGCTGTGCCAAATTTCGTCCAATGCGGCCTGAACTTTGTATACAGTTAACCTGGACGCGATATATAGATCAGCAGAATATAGATCAGCGACTCGGAATATAGATCAGCAGAAAGACAGAGTTCAGTTGAAGTTTTGTATATCCGTCGGATATACTTATCAGCCTACATACATATTCCGTCATACTTACATTCATATATACCGCAATTATTTTTAACTTATTATGAAGAAATGTATTTTTAATTGATAAAATACTATCTAGTATTGTGACCATATTCGACAAAGGAGATTAGTTCATAAGCAATGCCACTGAACTATATTGTTTATGAACTAATCTTCTTTGTCGAATATGTTTTTTTTTTATTTGATTAATTTATTGAGACTTATAATTTTTTTTTTTTTTCAATTTATAATTTATTAACAACAATAACTATAACGAACACTATAATGTATTATATTAAAATCATTATAAGTTAATGCTATAAACTAATAATATTTGTAGTAATTATACCCTACACAACTATGTTGTCAGGGTATTATAGCTTTGTGCAGCCCCAAATGTTTGTAACGCCGCGAAATATTGGTCCTAGACCCACCTTTAAGTATACCGATCGTCATATCTCGACTAGCTGAGTCGATCTAGACATGTGTGTCCGTCCGTCTGTCCATTATAATTTGTAAACACGATACAGGCCACAGTTATGGACCAATCTTCACGAAATTTTGCATGTAGGATGGGTTCTGGCCAATGAAGACCCCTATTGTTTTTGGTAAAGATCAGTTAATATTTAGGGGATGAAATGGACCAAATACTACATTTTTGTCGGTTTTTCTGGCCGCTCCAGAGGCCGCAGTTATGGTCCGAACGTCGTGAAATTTTACATGGAGAAGGGGATCGGGCCTAAGAATAAGCATGCCTGTTTTGATAAAGATCGGCCAATATTTAGGGGGTCAAATGGACCCTGACTTTTGTGTGAAAAATTACAAAATTTTTATTCTGGGGCGTATATACTTGCTCCTGAAGGACATATACTCGAGATGTTGATAGTTTGTCTAAGATGAGTTGTTGACCTTCAAATTGATACCAATTATATGGCTGTATGTACTCCCATGCGGGAGTTATACGTAATTAAGTAAAGATGATTATGTGCATATTATTACTATTACTCCATTAGAGGACGGAAATGTCGCGCTGATTGCTTTAAAATTGTACATGAAGTTCCGATTATGGTCAAGGATTCCGCTTATAATTTTCGGTGAAGTTGAGATTTCATTCAGGGGGTGCAATGAACCGAAAACTTTAATTTTGTCAGATTTTCTAGTCGCTCTAGAGGCAATTATTATATGCAGAACATCACATATTTTACAAGGTGAAGGGGATCTGACAAAACACTTAAAGCGGCTGTTTAGATGATGATCGGTCAATTTTCTGAGGGTCAAATCAACCAAAACCTAAAGTGACAAATTTTTTATTTTATTGCGTAAAAATTCACTTCAAGAAAAAACATTTTGGAAAATATGCAAGACATAGAAAGATCAGTTGTTGATCTATAATCGATACAAAGGGTGCAAATATCACGAAATATTGCCCTGGCTCAGAATATAGGACCGCCGAAGGTGTACTTTTCGTGGTAGTTGTGTAGGTTATCATATGGTCGGCCCCGTCCGACTATACTGCTCCGCTCACTGGTATAATTTTACAATTAATTTAATAATTGGAGTACAGTGCTTAAAAAAAAATAAATGTCGAATATGGTCATAAGAGAATATTGAATTTTACCAATTAAAAATACATTTTTTCATAGTAAGTTAGAAACAATTGCCATAATTGTAGTATATAAATATAGGTAAGATGCAGTATATATATATATACTAGCGGGCCCGGCAAACGTTGTCTTGCCTAGCAATATTGTTGATTTATAATTCTCGGAATTTTAGATTTGTTTTAAAAACCCTCCACTATAAGGTAGAGTGTGCAGATCTTTGTAATATTTTTTTTTCTAATTTTGCATTCGAATGTTGCTGTTGATATAAATGTATTAATATTCGAATTCGTAGAAAAAAATATTTTTAATAAATTTAGATGCGCATATAAGATTGACTTTCGGATTTAATTACATTTTCCCAATATATTTATAAGACTTCATTATAACGGTAGCACAATATTAAGTTAGCTTTTTATACCCTCCACTATAAGAGCTTTGAAATTTCCACATACATTACTATTCCTAGGATATTTGGTATTGAAAATGTTCCGTATTGGTTCTCTTTTAATTGGTGTAGGAAGCTTTTTTAAGGTTTTGTTCAAATAAAATTAAAAATTTATGAATTTTTTGATATAATTCATCAAATATGACTTGGAATAGATCACAGCATGCAGATAAGAAAAAAACAAGTTCAAAATGTCCATCCTAAGGTTCCAGAGTACTGGGTGTGAGTATGAAAATGAGGGTATTTAAGTAAGCTGCTCCAAACGTTGATTTTAAACTCATGCACTGAATATACATTTATTCCAAATGTCTTTCTAAATAAAAATTGAAATTACAACGAAATCGGTTTTAAGAGTCTTCTAAAATACCGCAGGTTAAAGGTCCACTTTATGAACCCTGAAAAATATCATTGGTGTAACATTCATATATACATGGTTTTACCTACATTTATGGTTTTCGCTATAAGCACATAACACCAAAAGTAATGAATGATTACAACCAAATTTCGTCACTAACACCAAACATCAACTTATACGAATACGGCCTGTCTACCTTACATGCAAGGATTCGATGTTTAGAATGTATATTACACATTTCATACCGACTGGTTTTGAAAAAGTGGAAAATTAATAGCTCCGATCGGCCACTTTTCGAAGAAAGTATACGCAATGGAATTGACATTTGAGATCGAGTGGATTTCGTAAATCTAAACGCAGTTTAATCCCTGTTTTCCCTGCTGAGTATGCAATTCTGAACCTTTTTTAAAATCTATGTATTGGAAGTAAAGCTCAAAGATATTGATATTGGCATATAACCACCAAATATATATAATGGTACCACTTGATTTAATATTTGAAGTGGATAGCAACATTTTAGGTACTTTGAGGAGCAACATGTTCCTACGGAACTATTATTTGCAAACAAAAACATCTAGGGCATGTATCTTAGAATCAGAATTCCCCAAATGAAAACGAACACGATTCAGAATGTCTTCTGATTTTCTATCCATGCATTTGTCCAAAATGTAGGTACATTTCATGGAAAACGTGTACATTCAATGATCGCGAGTAGATTCAATGGTATACTTCTCAATTACTTTTTGTATTATCACAAAAAATGGTTTGCATACAATGTCAGTCCAATAAAAAATAAAATAAAATATTTTGAAAATTTTCAATAATTGACAAATAACGGCTTAAAGGAATGACACGCTACCAATTCTAGCCCAAAATATCTCAAAATAACAACTACGACGTGGTGCAATCAAAATAGCTCGATACTAAAGTTCGTGGAAATGCAAATATGCTTCATAATTCATTTTTGCAAATTTTTAGCAGTTTTCGATTTTTTCGCACCTTTTAAACCTTCCCTGGAGCTCCACGAACACTTCAAGACTAAGATAAGAAAAATCCTTTCAGCCGTTCTCGAGTTTTAGCGAGACTAACGAGCAGCAATTCATTTTTATATATATATAAATATATATAGATTAACAACAATACCTATAACGAACACTATAATGTATTATTTTAAAATCAATACAAGTTAATGCTATAAACTAATACTATTTGTAGTAATAAAATTTTACAATTAATTTAATAATTTGGAGTACAGTGCTTGCTCCCGATACTAGAAATTATTTATTTATAAAAATAAATGTCGAATATGGTCATAAGAGAATATTGAATTTTACCAATTAAAAATACATTTTTTCATAGTAAGTTAAAAATAATTGCAATAATTGTAGTATATAAATATTGGTAAGATTCAGTATATATATATATATATATATATATATATATATATATTATATTTTTAATATCGATCTAACCACTATATACTGTACAAAGTATACATGTTGAATTCAATTAGAATCACGCCTCAGTACATTTTTATTGAATAATATAATAAATTACGAAGAAGAAAATAAATAACAAAAAATAACTACCAACCTAATGTGATTGATTAGTGAAATCAGTTGCTAAAATGAAATTAACTTGGTTAGTTCTGTTATTGTCGGCATTTCATATTCGGAACAACGTCGCTATCCGCTTTACAAATATAAAATGTCAAACCTTTCATCCTGAATTTGCCACCTTCGAAGAGTGCCATCTTAAAGTGATTAGACGCGGTGTAATTGGGCTAAATGTTTATGTCAAGTTGTGGCAATTACCGGTTAACAATATATCCGTAAGTCATTTTTTGTTTGTTTTTTGTTAGGACTGCCAGCCGCATTCACAAACGTAGGTATTTTTAGATTATTTAGTGCACATCAAATTATTTGGTCCAAGTACGGAACATTTTGAAATTGGCTTCCATATATAGGTGCACCCGATTTTACAATGGTGCACCTAAGTCCCAAGGTTTGTCCTATTGAGACGAAAATTTGCACAACATACCAAATAAAAAGCAGTAAGAAAAATCGGACTGGGCCGACTATATGTTACCCTTCACCACTTTGGATACATACAAGACATGCTAATATATATATATACAATATCCTGTAGATAGAACAGACATGGAATCGTGCGAAATTTAATGTGTGATCTACATAGATATTTGAACCATTTAGAAACCCATACACATACCATTCTGAAATCTATGATAAATTGCATGTCAATGGAATTCTTTGGTATACCATTTGTATGAAATCGAGTAAAATAATGTATGTGGAGCTTTATGTAAATCAGAGTTGAAAAGAACTAGTGTGTGTGAGATAATAACTAAAAATGACTGACCATACGAGAAAAAAAGAGAATGCATTAGTGATGTAAATCGAAGCTGTAGTTTTCAAGTTCCACAGTTGGTCTGAGTCTACTGGACGTCTTGCGCATTGATACCATCAGCTTGGTCTTCTCGCCATTTACTGCCAGACCCACTTTGGCAGACTCCTTCTCAATTAGTTGAAAGGTGGCTGTTAACGCTCGCATGTTCGACCCATTATATTGATGTCATCGGCATAGGCGAGTAAAATATGCTGTTTGGTGTACAGAGTGTCATTTCTGTTCACATTTTTCGACGAATAGATAGAATGTGTCGATGTGTTTTTTGTTGGACTTTTCCAGGATCTGGCGCGGAGTAAAAATCTGGTCAATTGTGCATTTTGCAGTTCTAAAGCCACATTGGTATAGTCTAATTATGTGAATTGACCATTGGCTTCAGTCGTTCAAGCAGCACGCTGGATGACATGAACGGGTGCGAACCTTGACTGCCACAAGGTAATGGTCCGAATCGATATTCGGATGTCATAGCTAGGGCAAAAAAAATGTCGTTGGTCTGTTAATCTTGAAGCATGGGCGCAATAAGACTAATGTAGAAGAACTTCGCTTTTATGTGGATTATATCAATTCGCTCATCTACTACTTTTGAAGCGGTATAATATAATTTGTAGATCAACTCTTATAGACGTGGAAGAGGGTATCCTATACGAATTTGGACCTTTCTTATTTATTAAATTAAAATCAATGTATCCCTTTATCTTAAATTTGTTTGATTGATATTTTCAGATAAATTTGGCTTTTTTGAAAAAGGCCAATGGCTATCGACCATTTCTATACAATGTCACTACGAATTTTTGTGGTTTTTGGGCCAATCGGAAGAAATATCCCATTGTTGATGTTTTCATAGGTGTTGTAACGAAAGATTCGAATATTAATCACACATGTCCATATAATGTAAGTATTCTGTAAATTCTCACATACATATATAAATATATATTTTTTTTTCTTTCAGCATGATATAATAGTGAAGAATTTAGTATTGGATATGAATAAACTGAGATACATCCCATTTCCGCGTGGAGAATATCGTATAGATTTGAAAGTTGCTGCCTACAATGATTGGAAAGCAGATGTGAAGGCATATATTGAGATATTAGAAGATTTGTAATTTATGTGAATGCCAATTTTTATACCCTCTACCATAGTATGGAGTGTATATTAATTTTGTCATTCCGTTTGGAACTCATCGAAATATTCATTTCCGAACCTATAACGTATATATTCTTGATCAGCGTAAAATTCTAAGATAATCTAGCCATGCCCGTCCGTCTGTTGTAATCACGCCATCTTCTGAAGGAATTGATAAGGTTAATAGTTACTAGATCTCACCACAAAATATTATGAATATAGGCCAATTTTTTCGGATAGCCCCTATATAAGGGTACCCCACAATTTTCGGTACTTTAGAGTTCTTGAGCGCGTTTTTTAACCAATTTTGTAGTCGTATATGGTAACAAGTCTCCCTAGCAAAAATAAATATTCGCCCCCTTTTTGGGGTAGTCCCCATATAACCCCTTTTTTATATTATAAAAGTTATCTGATTTTTTCCGTGTTTTAGGTTTGGTTCTAAAACTCTGTTGTAATCATTTCACCTGCGGAAGATATCGAGATAAAACATCTAGAACGTAAGGTTCGATAATGAACTATACATTTAGGCCTAGCCCTTATATAATGATCCCTACCGATGTTAGGTATTTTTAATATTTAGAGTAAAAAATGTATTCTGATTGAAAAATTGTAGTTTCGAATAAAGCTATATCAGTCATCAATTTGGCATAGCACCTCATATAATGATAACTACGAATGTTCGGTAATTCCTGCATGATATAACCAACATTGGTCCCGCTTAAGGTATAGCCTACAGGTAAAGTACGTCCCTGTAGGCCGTACAAATGTTTTTCTGCAACCCACAACAATGCACTCAATCCACAATTATTACCATTTTGTGCGGGAGATATCAGGTGTGGACCGATATTCCCCATCTTCGAACTTGAACTAAGTTTGGAAGAAATAATCGAACTTTTGTGAAACGGATTTGATCCAAAGAAACATGGGGTCTAGAACCAATATTTCGATGAGGCACATATTTATCGTATCAAAGTGTATACACCCTCATTAGCAATAAGACGGAGGGTATATATTGTTGATATTTATCTTTGGTGTACATTATGGTTTACATAATCGGTTTGTATAGGTCCACTTTTTGGCATGTTCACCATAATTTCATGTCAAGTACCTGTCAGTATAGCTATGGTGTAGGATACCCAAAGTTCGGCTCGGCCGAACTTAACGCCTTTTCGTTTGTTTTTAATTAAAAATATATGCTAATAGTTTTTTTATCGTATAATAAAAATGGAGAATAAATGTAGATTATTTGTGCAATAAAATATTTTTACGTAGATTATTTCAAAAAATTATTTTTCAATATTCATTTGGAAAATTTGTTTAATATTCATAGACAAATATTAATTAAAAACCAATTATTACTTGTGAAATTGAAATAAAAATTTGATCTGTCGAGGTCAGTTGCAAAAATGAAGTACAAGTGTTTGATACTATTATTTCTTATTTTCTACATCCGTATCTATGAGACGGCAATACGTTTCACAAATTTGAAATGTGCAGAATTTCATCCTGAATTTGTAACCTTTCAAGAATGTACTCTAAAAGTAATTGGTCGTGGTAAAATTGGGTTAAATGTTTATGTCAAATTGTGGCAATTACCAGTTAATAATATTTCGGTGAGATCAACATTTATTATCAAAACCAAATTAATATATATATATATATATATATATATAAACATTTTTCTTTTTTTTCAGACTAATTTGGCTTTATTTAAAAAGTTTAGTGGCTATAAACCATTTCTGTATAACATCAGTGCAGATGTGTGTCAATATTTTAAAAATCCCAAAAAAATATCCATTTCTTCAACTGTTCCATGGTGTTGTGGTCAAGGATTCAAATATCAATCACACTTGCCCTTATAATGTGAGTAAACATGGCCTATTCTGATGTTAAGAAATCCTTAAAATGTTGTCCTACTTTTTCAGCACGATATAATTGTTAGAAATTTAGATTTAGATGCAAATAAATTTCGAAATTTACCATTGCCACGTGGGGACTATCGCTTTGATTTGAAGGTTGGCGTAGACAGTGAATGGATGGTGGAGGTTAAGATTTTTGTCGAAATAGGCGATGATTTATAAAGGTATAAAATTGTTAAATACAGTATGTCAAGAATGACTTTACACATGGACAATTACTAAACATTTTCAAATGAAGAACCTCGAAATAACACAAATATTAATTTGTTATTTATCATAATTGTATGCTACACTTAATACACTTTGAATCAACCAAATACAAATTTAGTATAAAATAAAAGAGCACACGGTGATACAGGGTATTACGTCTTTGTGCATATGTTTGTAACAGGCATAAGAAAACGAAAAAATGGTTCCTTTGGAGAACCGAACAGAAATTAAAAATCTACGATCACTAGGTGCATAAGTTTACACCTGGAATAATAAGATGACAGAGAAAGGGAAAACTGTAATGAATATAAAGTAAAATTTATAATTTGATTGTAGTCTTTCCAAGCGATTTATGTGTACGGCTTGTATTGTTTTCCATTATATTGACGCACAAGCAAGCTTAGATCGATCGAAAGTTGTAAATAATAATTTGCGAGTATATGGATGCTAAAGCTAAATAAGCACTAGGCATAATATAATCAATATGATGTTTCAATGAAAGTTCATAATAAAAAACTACTCCATGTTCAAGTTTAGTATTAGCTTTTGACAATATAATATTATTGATATGATACTATGTAGCATTTTTTGTAAACGCTTACTAAATGGTAGATGAACACATTTAGAATAGTTGAAATCAAATGTATTTAATTGACTCCAAGAAAACGATCGATTTCTATCACCTTGTAATAATTCAGAATCACGAAAACTAGAATTTTTTTTGCAAATAGTTTAATATCAGAGATTTCTTTCTTATATACGGTTTTTTCTTATATGGAATTATCAGATATAAGAAAGTTGTTTCTTATAAGAGTACGTAGGAATATAAGAAATCTATTTCTTATGTGAATATATTTTCTTAAAGTAAATTTTTTAAATGAAAAACATGTCAAAACAAGAACAATATTTTATTAAATAAGACAATTCAGTAAATAAATTTACTAAGTTACGAAATAAAATCACAGTTTGGCAAAACAAATTCAGTATGTTAAAAACTAAATATTTAAATAAACGAAAAGAACAAAATTTAAATCAGTTCATATTTTGACTAACAATATTTAAACATATTCAGTGTGGCCAACAATCTTAAATATTTTCTTATTTGAAGCGTTTTCAAATACCTTTGTCAGTTTTGGTGTTTGACAAACATTTCTTATATGAGTGTTTTTCTTTTTCGCGTTTTTCTTATATGACGTAATTTTTACACTGAGAAGATGTAAAAAGGCTCGGTGTTTTTGATAATCTTTCTTATATCCGATTTTTTCTTATATGAGATGTGCTTATATCCGATATCTACTGTAATATGGCAATATAGTATTCAGAATTGCAATTTTTTACATTCACAAAACAATGCCTATTAGTGAGATAAGACTCAATCCATAATAGAAAAACAGAATGAATACCTATTTTTTATAACTAGGCCAATAGAATTTTGTATGAAACTCTGTCAAATGCTTCACAAAGATCAAAATAGATAGCGTCGACTTGATGTCCATCCTGAAAGATGGAAATACAATAATTTGTGAAAAGTAGAAGATTTGTGATCGTTGATCTGTTTATAATAAAACAATGCTTAAAGTGATAGAAATGAATGAACTGAGTTAAAAAGGTTATGAAATATAATATGTTCAAAAATCTTTGAAACACTGCATAATTTGGATATAGGTCTATAGTTTCTTTATATCATTCTTTGCGCCAGTTTTATAAACAGGGGTAACTGAAGAAATCTTCCATTTATTTAGAAACATTAATTTAGACAATGAGAGATCAAAAATTTCAAAAGGTAAGGCAAAATACCATCAATGTCAATTTTAGTTGAACCATTTAACATTTCAAAACCACGTAATACGTCTGTTACACTTAATTTACTAGAACCCATATTTATGATTTCCTGAACAAAATCTAACGGAAAGTTGTCATCTGCAACATCAGTTGGGAAAAAATTGGATTTAATACTGGATTGGATTTAAAACTGTTCAGCAATATCTTTGAAAGATGTTACATATTTCCAAACAAACATCAAACAAAGTAGTTCAAATAACCTGCCATTATTGGGCAAATTTATTGATACGGAATTAAATAATTGTATAATATCTATAAGCACCACGAGAACATCCAGTTTTAGCTATGTCTCGACCTTTACGATACAATTTAAACAGGTTGGTATTAAAAAAAATCACTATCATAAAAATCTGGATTAAGCCACGTTTCCACAAAAATATCAGAAGATTTAGTTCGTAAACCAGATATTTTTTGGTAATATATTTTAATAGAGGCAAAGCTATGATTGATTAAACTGGAGGTTGCCCCTTTTGGACCCTGGGAAAATTATGAAATGGCCTCATTCGATGGCCAGACTTAAAGATCTCATTATAGAAATCAGTTGTAACGCCTAATTTGAAATGAACACTCTCAGTTCATCCAGGTTTGTATCGCTTTTAACAAGCATAAAGCACGCTAAGTGATTTCTAGATATACTAGAGTGCTTTTCAACGTATGACATTATATCTTCAGCATCAACAGTAGGTTTAAACGATGTCAAAAGAGTCCATTTTTATGTACTACAACGTCCAACTCGTTACTCGAACTTTGGCCAAAAACTGCTCTTTTATTTTTAACATTGTTTCAGTTCCAACTCGTTCAATATTGTTCGATGGGTTATGATTTATAGGTAAGAGACCATGCAAAGATACACCAGCTAATCAGCATTAGCGGCAACAAAACCAAGTGGTGAGATATTAGGTAAATGATGATTATCTGGGAGAGACACTCGGCTAATCATACCAAGAGCAGCAGATCTAGAAAAACTGGTATTGAGAACATCAATTTGGTAAATTATATCAACCAGCATTTTGTTATGCCATGTTCTGACGGGCATTCGAAAAACGTAGTTCGCTCTTAGAATTACATACATGAATTAACCCGTTCATACAACAATATTCTTAATTTATGTCATCAGAGATTTCTTTATCAAATTTGTTGTTTCTCCTTTTACACCGACCAACTTATTTGTGTGTATTACCTATGAATTTAAATAGAAAAAATATTCTCTTTATTCTGAATATAGTAATACCATAGACAGACGACAGCCTTAATTTGCATTAAAATTTTCTTAATTTGAATTAATATTTACCCCTGACAGACGAGAGTTTCTGCATTTACGAAACAGTTTTTTGCTTCAAAACAATTGTTTGTCTGTGTGCAGGATGAAATTTGTTTACATTTGTTTCGATTTTTTTTGGGATTACATCTTTAGGGAATAGATACCTGACATAAAGGAGGAATAGCAACTATGATCATAGCAAAACAGCTCCCGATTAAAAAAAAGGGTTGAGATTTGCCTGCATTTCTTATTTCTATTTTCATATATTTATATTTATAATTATAATTTGACAAGAAACAATTAATTTTCGACAGCATTGCCATATTGAAATTGCCTAATTCAGTATAAATTCAGTTTGATTTTGTGCATTAACAACATATCGTCAGCTAAAATGCAAAAAAGCGTAACTAACAAAAAATTGAAAATTGACTTTTTGAATGAATATTGGGAATGTCAATAAACTACAGGTGTTGACAAAGTTTTACACGTCTGCGGTCAAAACAGGAGCTTCTATTAACAAGAAACAAAAAGACGTAACTACAAGTGGATTTATTTGATAAATGCAAAAAGGCGTAACTAACAAAAAATTCACGTTTTTACTTAATTGTTATGACTGCCATTAAACTAAATAACTACATTTGTTAAAAAAAAATATAGTCTATTCGTCATATGCAATATCACCCTGCCGGGCACACTTTTTCATTTCACATGACATGTTTATAGTTTTCATTCAAAACAGTTTTTTGCTTCTCCTACACAATTATGTTTTTGTTAGTTACGCCTTTTTGCATTTTAGCTAACGATATAAAAATGAGGATAATATACAAGTTAATTTGAATTAAGGCTGTTAATGCAAATTAAGGCTGTCGTCTGTCTAGGCTATAAGAACCCATATCTAAATACTTTTCATTTATGTTTACCATTTTTTCGGAAAATGTTGTTGTTTTCAATACATTTTTATATTCTTTCAAATCAAATGTCACATATAAAAATTGGGAGAATTTTTTGTTTGAGTTTCCCCACATTTGTTTCTTGTTTTGTACGCTAATTAGAACCAAGGGAAAAGAAATGCATATTGCATTATGTAGAAAACAAAATTTACATTCTGCTGCATATATAAAATCTATACAATTTATTACTTTTCATTCATCATTTTCAATATTACAAAAAAAGTTTGAAAATTTTATAAATATTTTCGTGCTGTCGAAATTAATTTATTTTCGATAAATACTCTCAATTGTTAGGGATGGGACAAATTTCTTGGTTATTCAGAGAGTGATTCGAATTGAACAACGTACAAAAGTCGGTGTTCGCTCAGACAATTTTGTATGGGGAACTAAGTAATTACTTCATTAAGGGTCGAACAACGAATGAGAAAGCGAACGACGCTCGTCTGTACATGGCATTAAGTTCATTAACTTCAATTGAGAGCATATACACTGAAGAGACCAATTTTCTCGAAATAGTTATGCATTCATTGCAATTGTAAAATATATTTTTAGTTTTTTTTAACAACTTCAAATATATTTACATCACCTATTTCAGTGCAGATATAATGGAACGGACAACCACAAATGTTACACCTTATATATTTGTTCGCATTTAAAGGTTTAAAACACTTGGCACACAGCGGTTTGGGCGTAATTTATGCCTTGATAGAAATAATGCGTCAGCGTTTAGCAAAAGTCACCGATGAACTATGAACTATTTGCACTTTCATGGCCGATTAGAGGTCCACAGCTCCTCGTCGGCATCTTTTCGGGAGTAAAAATTTATTTTCTAAGGCTGACGTCAGATTGCAAGCGAGAAGCGATGCGATACTACATGCTCTAATAGTTCATGCTATGTACTTCAATGATATAGTATGTCAGAGTGAGTGCTATAGAGAACAAAGCGTGTTATTTGGTTACATCGCCTATTTCAGTTGTAAACCGGTTTTTAATGACTCAAGAATGATTCAGACGAAGAATTTTTCATATCGCAAAATATTTTCAACGTAATTTTTAAAAGAAAATTAACGAAATTAACAAATGTTTCTGCATCGATTTCCCTTATTTTTCCAAATTATTTTATTATTATTTAATTAAATTTGGACTTGAGTCCACAGAAATCTAGACAAATTGATCCATGCTATTAAAAATGTGATAAAATGCAAAACAACGATGCCAAAAGTAGATCAATAACGGTAAATTAAAATAATAAACAAAGAAACTCAGAGGCAAAGCGAGTTCTTGCACAACACGCTTTATCGCTTGCACTCGCTTCGTCTCGCTTGTAGCATAGCATCCACTCTGACAGCTTTTGCACTATACCATAAGAAAACACACGCAGGGGTTTATAGCGTCGTCTAGCGGCATATCATAGCATCGCTTTGTCACTACATATTAACCGATCTTCATCAAAACAGTCGTGCTTATTTTTTGTTCGGGCCATAATTGTGAACTCTAGAGCGACCAGAAAACAGGCAAAAATAAAGTTGTTGGTCTATTTTATCTCCTAAATATTAACGGATAATTACCAAAAGCAATAGGGATCTTCTTTGGCCAGAACCCATTTTACATACAAAATTTAGTGACGATTGGTCCATAACTGTGACCTGTATCGTGTTTACAAATTAAAATGGGCAGACGAACGGACCCACATGTCTAGATCGATTCAGCTAGTCGTGATATGACAATCGGCATACTTAAAGATCTAGACGCACCTTTAAGTACCACCAATGTTTTTGGCGTTACAAACTTTGGGGCTGCACAAAGCCATAATTCTCTGATGGGATTGTTGTGTAGGGTATAAAAACATAGACCCGCCACAACAACAACAAAATATGAATATCAAACTTTTTCTCAGCAATTACTTCACAAATTTCCAAATTTTACAAAACGGAAATATTTGATAAAAAAAAATAAATAAATAACAATTGCGTTAAGTTCTGCCGGGCCGATCATTACATACCCTTCACCATAGGTGTATTGACAGGTGTTTGAAACCAAAAAGTGGACCTATACTAAAAATTCTATAAACCGATTTATGTCAACCATTATGTACACCAAATACAAATATCAGCAATTTTAATTGATATTTATGCCTTGATATTTATATCAGCCTTATGGCTAATGAGAAATGAAAATGTGCCTCATAGAAATATTGTTTTTAGACCCCATGTTTCTTCTGGTACCTCCCACACAAATTGGTCAAAATTGTGCAAAAAATTAAATTTAAAATATCATGCGAACCGACTATCCAATTTGAACCAAACTTTGAACAAGCTATTATCTTACCCAAGACTAGACCAAGTAGGAAGATGAGACATATTGGTCCACTCCTTGTGGTACCTCCCCCACAAAGGGTACAAATTATGAATATTTATAAATCCAATATTATGCGAAGCGACTGTCCAATTTGACCCAAACTTTGTACAAGCTATCCTTCTGGTACCTTACCATCTCCGAACTACGCTAAATTTTGGCGATCTATCTCAATTCGTTTAGATGCTAGAGTGATTACGGACGGACAGGGTCGGAAAAGATTGGATAAGTTACAAACGGGAAAACAAAAATTAATATACCACGATTTGCTATGCAAAAAATCACTTTTTGAGTCGATTTATGCATGTCCGTATGTCCATGTATTTTTGTAAGCACAGATTACTAATTTGGCCCAAGGACGAACCCTATTGAAATTGGAGAAAATCGGTTTAAATTTAGATATAGTTCCCATACATATATATATATATATATATATATATATATATATATATATATATGCAAATGGGGCACCATACTGCCAATACTTGTCCGACTGAATTAGGTCCAAATTGGTGTATGCGAAGTTTTGTTGGAATCGGTTCAGATTTAGATATAGCACCCATATATAGTTTCGTCCATTTTTATGTAAATGGTGCACCAGACACTCAATACTGCTCCGATTAAGACAATGGGCCTCATGCATAAAAACGAGCAAAAGCGATGAGTTGAGTCAAGCTAGCAATTGCTCGTAAGTTGAGTTAGATCGAACAGGAACTGCTTTTGCTCAATTTCGTATGCATAAAAATGAGTTCAAACCAATTGCAAATACTTGAGCAAATTGAGATCAAACTTCTAATTGTTATAGTGGAAGTGAATTAGAAGTAGCAGTAAATACTAATAATAAAATAGAAACTGACGATATATCTGCATTTTTAGTACAACAAAAATTAAAGAAAACAAATATTCACTTTGAAAAAGTCAGTTACCAAGTGTCAAAGAAATGAAGCAACATTTGGAATAGAAATGTGTATTTTCCTGATCAAAATCAATTATATCCATACCCGTCTGTTGAAACCCGAATATTTGCAAATACTTGGCTAATATTCCTCAATTTTTTATTCCGTTTATAACATCTCGAAATATTCACCTAAGACCCCATAAAATATATACACTGGTGGCCAAAACTAAAGCAACTGAAATTGCAAACTGAATTAATGATGAATTAATTTTTTTTGAAAATAAAGTTATAGAGAAAGTTTTTTTTAAGAATATAAACGTGCCATTTATTTCGAAATAAAAATAAATTCTATGGAAAACTACATTGACCCAATTTTGATTTTATTCTTTTTTATAAATAAGCAAATTTAGCTAGTAATCGACAGCAAACCCGTTATTTTTGATTACACCCACGAGACATTGAACCTATACGATCCAAAATTTGATCCTTTGATGCACTATTCTTCACATCCTGAACCTTTGAGAATAGGTTATGTTTGCTTGTTAGTGAATCCCTTTGAATTTTGCTATCGATGATGATACAACGATTTTTCTATAGGGTGAAGATCTGATGATTATGTTGGCCATCATAAAATCCGGATTTGAGACTCCCGCAACCAATCGCTGACAAGTTTTAGTTTATGTCTGGGGGTTATTGTCAAGCTTCAACACAAAATATTCAGGAAATATTTTTCCAAAATCATTTTCTGTGATAAATTATGTTCACAATCACTGATAATTATTCATTTTAGTGTACGCGAGTCAACTAAGAGGCATGCTCAACAAAAGTTAAGCAAGAGCTCACAAAAGTAAGCAAAAGCTTGTTTTTATGCATATGAAAATGAAAACAATTTCATCCAACATCAATTTCTAAGTTCAAACTGAGCAAGAAGAGATCAAACGTGAGCAGTGAGTAAAAGCAAATACATCAAATTTTATTATGCATACGACAAGCACCTTTTACTCAAAAAATCGAGTCCGAGCTCAAGCTCACGTTTTATGCATGAGACCCAATATTTTGCACAGCTTACTGAATTAGGTTCAGATTGATGTATGCGAAGTTTTGTAGGAATACATGAAATATTGCATAGTGTATTGGATTGAACACTTTTCAGGTTTAGATATAGGGTCTCATGCATAAAAACGAGCAAAAGCGATGAGTTGAGTCTAGTAAGCAATTGCTCGTAAGTTGAGTTAGATCGAACAGCAACTGCTTTTGCTCAATTTCGTATACATAAAAATGAGTTCAAACCAATTGCAAATACTTGAGCAAATTGAGATCAAACTTCTAATTGTTATTGCAGTGCAAACATGTCGTCAAGTGGAAGTGAATTAGAAGTAGTAGTAAATACTAATAATAAAATAGAAACTAACGATATATCTACATTTTTAGTATAACAAAAATTAAAGAAAATAAATATTTACTTGAAAAAAGTCAGTTACCAAGCATTAAAAATATGAAAAAATAGACAATAGAAACATGTGTCAATGAAATGAAGCAAGCATTTGGAATAGAAATAACGGATTATATTATTATTATGGTTTATATTATTATAATATGTACCATAAGACGGAGTGTATATACTCCACACATCGAAATATTTGTCGAAGACACTCTAAAGGATATGTATATATACATATATTTTCCGAATAAAAATCAATTATATCCATACCCGTCTGTTGAAACCCGAACATTTGCAAATACTTGGCTAATATTCTTCAATTTTTCATTCCGTTTACAACATCTCGAAATATTCACCTGAGACTCCATAAATGATATACACTGGTGGCTAAACTAAAGCAACTGAAATTGCAAACTGAATTAATGACCCGTAAGTTTTTTTGAAATATAGTGAAAGTTTTTTTTTAAATAAAAATGATTCTATGGAAAACTAAATTGACCCAATTTTGATTTTTTTTCTTTTTTTTATAAATAAGCAAATTTTGCTAGTAACCGACAGCAAAACCGTAATTTTTTGATTACGGCAGCACACCTATGAGGCATTGAACATATACGATCCAAAATTTGATCCTTTCCTCGCATCCTGAACCTTTGGGAAGAGGTTGTGTGTTTGTTACTGAATCCCTTTTGATTTTGCTATCGATGATGCTCCAAAGATTTTTCTATAGGGTGAAGATCTGATGATTGTGTTGACCATCATAAAACCCGGATTTTTGACTCCCGCAACCAATCTTTGACATGTCTTAGTTTATATTTGGGGGGTTATTGTCAAGCTTCAACACAAAATATTCATGAAATATTTTTCCAAAATCATTTTCTGTGATAAATTATGTTCACAATCACTGATAACTATTCCTTTTAGTGTACGCGAGTCAACTAAGAGGCATGCTCAACAAAAGTTAAGCAAGAGCTCACAAAAGTAAGCAAAAGCTTGTTTTTATGCATATGAAAATGAGAACAATCTCATCCAACATCAATTTCTAAGTTCAAACTGAGCAAGAAGAGATCAAACGTGAGCACTGAGTAAAAGTAAATACATTAAATTTTATTATGCATACGACAAGCATCTTTTGCTCAAAAAATCGAGTCCGAGCTCAAGCTCACGTTTTATGCATGAGACCCATAGATTCAATATTTATTTCCGATTTCATCTAAATGATGTACCAAATAATTAAAGTTTGTCCGCTTAGGACGAATTAGTGCACAATGTACCATGTAGAACCTAGAATAACGTGTATGGGATTTTTGTCGAGATAAATTTTGGATAGTGCACTTTTGCTCAAATATGTCCATTTATATATAGCTCACGTACATATTTTCCTCGATGATTCACATTCAATTTGTCATAAATTTCAAAATGGTATATGTATGGGTTGTTTTAAATTAGTGTAAATATCTATGTACTTCATACAGTTAATTTCGTCCCATTCCATTTCAATTGTCCTCCAAAGATGCTATGCTATTCTATCGGCAGGATATTGTACAAATGAGCATCTCTTGTGCGTACCGAAAGGAATTAACTTTCATCCCGTCCCATCGGCCTGTCCGACTTTTGAACTTTGTATACTGGTTAATTTTAAAATTAGGTAAACCCTGCTCACATTAGCACTACAAAAATGTGTTAAATGTCTATGTTTTCTCCTGCCATCCTGTTTGGTAACTGGGGATTTTTGTATAGTAGTTATGAATTTATCACCGTTTTTTTGTAATAGTGATATTTTTTGTTTTCTTGAAACCTAAAAAGAGTGTTTTCAAGTGACAAAAATTAAAAAAAATATTATATCAATAATTTTTATCATGATACTATGTTACATCTATGAGATCGCTTGTCCAACTGTGAACATTTTAGTAATATCTGTTCAGTGGTTTTGAGTCCACAAACAATATATTTTCTATATATATAGATTACATTGCATTTTACCTCGATCGTATAACGTTCATGTTTTATGGATGATGCGTATTTACACCCACGTTACTCAGAAATATTTTGAATTCGGTATCTGTAACCGTTCTTAAGATATACAAATTACATGACCATAATGTTTGAAAATGTTTATGTTAACTATTTTAAATATTCTTATTTTGAATATGCAGTAAAAAGGGAATTTTCCGTTGATCGCAACATTTTCATTTTTGTGCAGATGTCGTGTATTTACATCCACATTAATCTAACAAATTTTCAAGCGGTAATCTATAACAGTTCTTAAGACATACGCATATATCTTGTTCATAAATTTTGAGGTACGACTACTATAAATGTTATAACTCCGCATCCATACAAATGTTTTTATGTTTGTCCAGCCTATGTTGCTTTCAGGGCATGTCATCACATACTGTCTAAATCTCATTAACATATATATATATATATATATTTCGATATAAAATTTGTACATATGCAAGTATGTACTACCCTTTTAGCTACTATATCTATTCACAGGTACAAACCTGGCATTTAAAAGTTATTATTGCCATGATAGTAGTTTATCATTGGAGTTCTTAAATTATAATGTTATTAATAATTTGCAAATTCATAAATTTTTTCTCGCAAAAATATAAGAATTGCATTACATTTATAGGCTCACTGCATACTACTGGAAAATGCTTAGCAAATACAACCAGTAGAACACCATAGCACATTTTGTGAATTGTCCAATTTTGGCATACAATACATTAACCCTTTGAGCCCCGAATTTTTCCGCAATCTTAGAACAAATTTCTGTTCACAAATTTAATGCAACCATCCTAAATAGGATATTCACAAAATTTGACATCGCTACATCCTTGCATTCGTGAAATACAGTACATTCTTTCGGAAAGATTAAAGTCCAATATCAAGAAAACCAAATGTAAAATCGACAGAAAAATCATATAAATTATTCTCTATATTAATTTCTACAAGATATATATATATATATATATTCTAAAACATTTTGTTGCCTGTGGGCAACATTGGGCCACAAAGGGTTAATTTACTGCACTTTTATTCAGTGCAACTCTGTCTGATATTTCTACCTTTATTACAGAAAATTGGTTTGTGAATTTAGTAAATAGGTATATTCACCATTGGATCTGTGGTTTGTATATTTACTAACATTTTATTATCATTGCCTATTTTCAACATGGCAAATTCTAATCTAATAAAATTAAAGGGGCAATTTGTATGGGGGCTACTTTTTCCCCTGTCGTATCAAACAATTCAGTACCCCATGTTAACAAATTGTACTAAAAAATAAACTGTGAAAATTTCATGATAATCTGTTCAGTAATTTTGGAGTCTATCGTTAACACTGATAAAACAAGCAGAAATTTATTTATATATAGATAAACTCTATATTTGTATTTAATTGTTTTCAATTTACCCTCACTTTACATGACTTTCAACTTATAGGAACCTTCCTACCGGTATTACGCTTGCGCGAAATCCCTATACGTGGCGTAACCTTTTCTGTACAAGTTATTTCCGCAAGAATTACTATCTCAATTAAAACAACATATTTTTTTTAATTCGTTCACTGTTTTTTTCAGGTTATTGACTACCGTCTGTCCCTCCATCTGGTCTACGGAGAATACATGAGCACCACAGGATTTGGTTGTGGCCAAGTTGTTGGTGGTATTTAATGTACTTTGTACTTTAGAAAGATGATTGCCGAAATGTGGTTTCAAAAATTAACTTAATAAAAATCTAAAATCCATTTGGGAACCTCTGGTTTTGTTGTGTCCTCATTGGTGGCCAGGAACAAAAAAGAACGAACTTTTCGGTACTTTTTATTAGGGTACCTTAGGGCGATTCCCTGTCAGGACTCCGAAGACAAAAGACTCCGATGAGCAAAATATTGTGCAAATGAACATAACATTGAGCAAAATGTTGTGCCAATCGGACTAAATTTTACTATTTCGTGCACGAAAAAGATTTATGGGAGCTATATCTAAATTTAAAACGATTTCAATAAAACTTGATACACGTAAGACTTTATTAACATCAGTACGGACAATGACACACCACAGTGTGGGTATACAAAAGTTTCTGGTGCAAAAAAAGATATCTTCGTGTTGTCCGAATTCGCTTAAGCCTCTCGTTCTCGTCTAATTCAATGCTGAGTTTAACGGCTTATTAGAAATATTATAACATCGTCTGGATAACATACTGGTTAGCGTACTCGGTTGTAAATATTTCATACATCTTTTTCTTTGTTCTAAATTTCCCCCTTCATCCACGGTTGTATATATATATATATATATATTGCGTCATACCTATATTTATATACTACAATTTCCAATTATTTTTAACTTATTATGAAAAATATATTTTTAATTGATTAAATACTATCTACTATTTGACCCTAGTCGACAAAGGATATTAGTTCATAAACAATACAGTTCAGTGACATTGTTTATGAATTAATCTGAATTATATAACCAGTTATATAGAGGTATATTAACTACTATGGGATTTGGCTAAACAACGAATATTTCATTTTCACGACATTGTTCAACTGCCGTAACGAATATTAAACCCTCTGTGATCGATTTTTTAATCTAGAAGTAAGGCATCACACAATTTACATTAATTTTAATGATTTAACCACCATATAGAATACAAATTATATTGAATTCAATTGGAATCAAATGCATCGTTACGCCTCAGTACATTTTTATTGAATAATATAATAAATTACGAAGAAGAAAATAAAAAACAAGAAATAATTATCAACCTAATGTGATTGATTAGTGAGATCAATTGTTAAAATGAAATATACTAGGTTAGTTCTGCTATTGTCGGCATTTCATATTCGGAACAACGTGGCTATTCGCTTTACAAATATGAAATCATCGTGAATTTGCTACTTTCGAAGAGTGCCGTCTTAAAGTGATTAGGCGCGGTGTAGCTGGCCTAAATGTGTATGCCAAGTTGTGGCAATTACCGGTTACCAATATATCCGTAAGTTTTGAAAATCATTAAAATAATCTTTCAGTTTTTTCGGACTGCCAGCCGCAGTCATAAATGTGGATGTTTTAGGATTTTTTAGTGCACTTAAAATTTACTTGGTCCAAGAACGGACCATTTTGAAATTGGCTTCCTTATATAGGTTCGTCCGATTTTACAATAGAAACCAAAGTCCCAAGGTTTGTCCTATTGAGACTAAAATATTAAGCATACCAAATTAAAACCAGTAAAAATCGGACTCGGCCAACTATATGATACCCCCCACCACTATGGGTTTATTCTACATATGTATCCTAACCATTTGAACGAATTAAATATATGATTTTTATCTAGAAGTGAACCGACAATCCATACACATGCATTTCTGCAATCTATGCTAAATTAAGTGTCGTTCGGGCAGATTTTAAATCGTTTGCGTACAATTGAACAGATGTATGTAAATCGATTTATAGCACACTTGATACACGCTATCGGTATGCCGCATTGTTCAGAATGTAATCTCAGTCTGACATAAGTTCGAAATATATATGGAAGCTATGTCAGTATCTGCACCAATGTAAAAACGCAATAACGTCACGATACGTTGTACAAAATTTCGTGTCAAACGGACACACATCAGGAGTTTGGTGCACCATTTATCTAAAATCGGACGAAAATATATATGTGGGAGCTGTATATAAATCTGAAATGATTTCAACGAATCTTGCCAGAAATTAATTTTTATTAACTTCAATACAGTGTACACACTTGTGTGACAATCAGACAAACTTTGGGTATTTTGTGCACCATTTACATAAAATTGGGAAAAAATATATATGGGAGCTATGTATAAATCTGAACAAATTTTCACGAAACTTAGCACACATTGTTCTTGTTCATAAAAATATGATCATGGTCGGCTTAAAACATTTTATTGTATGATCACTTCTCATTTATGCATTTCATAAATGATGTTCAAGTAGTTTTATGATAAGTGGCTAATGCAGTCACAAGATCTGTGTGTGTGCGCTGATAATAAAAAATCAATAGAAGTTCATTCTTGACTTAATTCAGTACGCTGCGTCAAATTTCGGGCATATCGAAAGAAATATAGGAACATTGGTGCACCATTTACATTATATCGGACGAAAATATATATGAGAGCTATATCTAAATCTGAACCGATTGTTCCAATTTCAATAGGGTTCGTCGACGGACTGCCGGACCGACGATTTTATGTAAATTGTGCAACAAAGAGGCAACGTTTTTCGGAATGGCACTTACTTACTTAGCTGCCTTGAGACAGAACTTTCGTTCCATAAGCCGAACTTAAAAAAAATTTCCAGCCAAGTTGGTCTTTTGCGCAGTTTTTCCATTTTCGGCAATGTTATCCTCCACTTGATTTCTAAATCTAAATCGCGGTCTTCCCCTTCTGCGTAAACTATCGGCTGGATTTGTATTTACTTATGCCTATAAAGACACGAACCAAAAACTGGGTAAATCGGATCAAGATTTGATATATCTCCCATACAAAGGGTCTTGAATAATCCGATTTTTTGACTTATAAAATTGTTTTTATTAGTACAAATTCCATGAAAATGCTCATACTTGACTCGGCTTTAACAAAAGTTCGGGCTGCTACTAATTAATTTGTGGCATGACTCGTTTGCATCTTGTGGAAGTCGCTCAAAAGGTATTGTACTGCATTTTGCATATCCCATGCCAAGAAATAATATTTTTCTGTATGAACTTCACACAAAGGCCTCTAAATTTAGATTATAAGATTATGTCTCAAATAATCTGATGAATAAGTATAATCTTCAAATTGACTGAAAATTTATTTAAAAGCTATATTTTAAAACCAATTCTCTCATATCTCCACATCGAATAATGTTTTTACCACGTAATCGAAAATTTTATGCAAAATATTGTATAATTACTATGTTCTGAATCCATCGTGTGCTTCCTATTTGGTCCTCAATAACTTATTTTATTGTATACATAACATATTGGACCATTCGCTTCTAACCATTTCATGAATATGCCATATTTTTTATAAGGTGGTCACCAAAATATTTAAATAACTCTTAGGACCGCAGGTCTCCGCAGCTAATTTTTGTTATTCCTTAAATGACACACTTTTCACCACTCAAATAAAAAAAAATTAGAGCTAACCTTTTTTAAACTACAACTACAAATTTGATGAACTAAGTACTACAAGTGTGGACACTGTATACACTATATACATACAAACTACAGCGAATCCTAGTTTTTAACATCCACAGCAACCAAAATAAACACTTTTATAATAACCGTTAATTTGGATATTCAAATATTTGAGCATCAGAAAAACACACCCATTTTTCGAAAATATGGCAAAAAAAAAATCAGTTTATAAATAATTATCAGATTTGAACCTTTGTAGAGACAAAACCACTCGACATATCGATATAAAATTTCATATTTATTCTAATCGGAGTGTTTTCTATCATACCTCATCAAAAAATTTGTCCTCCGAGGTACTTGCTTTTGACCATTTTTGGCCGTGGTCGTGACACTATGCGGCGTAGGCAAGTAACATGTGTTGTTTGGTGTACACAGTGTCATTTCGGTTCATATTTGCCTCTGGTATGTCCTTTTCCGCCGGATGTTAGAAAGGTCACATAATACTCTTTCGGTATCAAAGGGCTCCGAGAAGTCCTTTCCGACTTTAATTGCTGATCTCGTGCCAGTTAAAGTTCTTCTGCATAGCCATATTAATTTTGCAGGCATGTCGAACACATATAAACACCTCTGAACGGATATGGCTGTTTAATGCGGTTTTATAGTCGAAGAATAGGTGGAATGTGTCTATGTGTATTTCGCGGGTCTTTTCAAGGATTTGGCGCAGTGTGAAAATCTGGTGAATGATGGATTTGCCAGGCCTGAAACCGCAATAATGTCATTGATCATTGGCTTCAGTCGTTCATACAGCACGCTGGATAACACTTCTTTTGTGCACGGGACACAGGATGCTGAGGTTCCAATCATTGGGCATGCATTCCTCTAGCCAAATTGTACTAATCAGCTGGTGCATGCGCCTGACCAGCATCTGACCACAGGTCTTGAATAGATCGTCTGGTAACCCATCGGCACTGGCTGATTTATTATTCTTCTCAGATTGACTGCTGTTCTGCCCCATCACCTGGGCTAGGTGGTATACACTATATAGGGGAGACTGGGGCACCTTCGGCCCTTTTTTTAGAGCTCTATATCTCAGTACTTATTCAACATATATAACAAGTTTATGGTTGATTATTGTCCTCTGACACTTAATTATAAAAAATAGTACCAAAAAGATATAAAAAGATAATATTAGTTAAAAAATTTTACAGTTTTGTAAAAAAAGTCAAATTCGCCGAATGTGCCCCAACCCGGGGTAGATTCGGCATTTGATGGGGCACATTCGGCACCATAGTCATAGCCGGGTAATTGTCATCGCTATCAGTCTGGTTGAAATTCTGATCCTCTAAAGGCTCTATTTGGTTTTAATACGCCACACAATATTTGAATTATAGGGCTTTATTTTCTAGCGGCGGACGTTTACATCTCAAGGTCGCACACACATCAGAAATAGAGGTTTTCTATCGCATTTTCGTCAATACAAACACGTTTGCTCTTACATATGCAATTTCGAGCCATATTAAAGGATTAGTTTTAAAGACAAACTCAAAAACATTTTAATGATATAATATTGCACAATCTGTATATGGCCGAATGTGCCCCACTTTAAAATGCCAAATGTACCCCGAATGTACTTCTTATAGTTTTTTTTCATTTTTTTCGATCTGTTTTGTAAAAACAATATATTTTTTATATTTTTATTATAATACACATCGTACTTAACCACTTTTTAATAATATTCTCTTAAAAATTTAAAAAGTTTTATACACGAAATACTTACGAATTGGAATTGAAATATTACAGAAACATCTATAAAAACACAAAAACCTATGTATCTAAACAAGTTTATTAGCTAGAAATTTCAAACTTTGTGTCAGTTATTTATTTGGATATTCGATACCTATGTATCGAAACTAGTGATGTGCGGTGAGAGCTTCATATCGAAAACGCGATTGCCGAAGGTGCCCCGATGCCGAAGGTGCCCCAGTCTCCCCTACCGTCATCTCTTATTGGTTCAGGGGTATCTTCTTCGCCGCTACAAAATGCTCCTTCCAGATCCTTAATATGCTGACTGCATCTGTCACCAGGACAGATCTACAGGAGGATGTGCATGCACCAAAGCTTTTGGTTTACTGTCTTACTCGTTGGTAAAATTTCCGAACTTCATTCTGACTTATGCACATCTCGAATTGCTCGAGATGTTTATTCTGAAAACAATGGAGGACTTATACACATTTTTGTATTGATTCTATGCATATTCTCTAAAGAGAATATGGGTCTATCTCGTTTCCTCGTTTCCGCATTATGTTTGTAAAAGACAAAAGAAAATGAGATAGACCCATATTTCCTTTAGAGAATATGCATAGAATCAATACAAAAATGTGTATAAGTCCTCCATTTTTTAACCGATTTTTTTGATTTTTCGCATTTTCGAAAGCTTATTCAATTGCCTTCCCCGTAATATAATAAAACTTATACGGCTTGATATCATAATTTCTTCGTACAGTCCGAGGAAAAATAAATTTTGTCATTTTATGTGTATTTTTTCACATTTCAACCACTGCAACTCAGCCAATTCTCAACCGATTTACCAAGTATATACCTTGTTTGAAAGAAAAAATGCTACTCTTCGAATGAGAAGAAAAAGAATATAAATCCGTTGAAAGAAAATGAGTTATACGCGTTTCAAAGTGAAAATCTATGAAACCACGTTTTCTCTACATTTACCGTTATAAAACTAATTTTCGAAGTGACCCAGAAAAACCAAAGGTATATTCGTGGTCCACGGACTCCAACTAAACAGAATTGGTACATTAGAACCCCTGAAAAGATTTTTTGTTTTGTTTTGTATCACAGTGTTATTATCGGGACAAGGAGTGCTTTCGTCAAGCAAGTGGGTAAGTTGAGCGGAGTAGGCTTCGGCTATCTGTTGTGTTTGCAGCCTTCGAAAACGAGTTTCCGTGTTACTTTAGATCGCACCTTTGCTTTGCTAATAGCTTTTCCTTGTACACCTAAGTCTCTTTTTACTCGGTCTTTTTGTACCCGGTTTGAAAATTCAAAGTTTTTTTTAAATGTGTGATTTTAATTTTTTTAAACGATTTTATTCCATTTAGCACGATTTGAAATTTTATGTACTTAATTTTTTGTCAAATTTAATTTTTGCGAAGTATGTTAATATCACAAAAAAAAGTATTTATGAAAGAAAAAAGTCTGAAACCATCGATAGTATCGATAGTTTGCGAACACTAGCTTAAAGATTTATGTGAATTCCCATTTAGCGCGTACAAACAATTTTAACTGGTCAAATCAAATATGAATAGCACTAATTTAGGGGAATTCCATTTTTTAAACGGTTTTTTTTTACACGGCTTCTTCTGGAACCAATCTACGGTGTAAAATCAGACTTAGGTGTATAATAAAAATGGAGAATGGGTGTAGATTGTTTGTGCAATAAAATATCAAATATTATGATATGTAGGTGTATTTTTTAAAAATAATTTCAAAATTATGTTTCAATATTCATTTGGAAAATTTATTTAATATTCACACATAAATATTAATTAAAAACCTATTATTACTTGTTAAATGGAAATAAAAATTTGATCTGTCGAGATCAGTTGCAAAAATGAAGTACAGGTGTTTAACACTATTATTGCTTATTTTCTACATTCACAAATTTGAAATGTGCCGAATTTTATACTGAATTTGTAACTATTCAAGAATGTACCCTAAAAGTAATTGGTCGTGGTAAAATTGGGTTATATGTTTATGCCAAGTTGTGGCAATTACCAATTAATAATATTTCGGTGAGATCAACATTTATTATCAAAACCAAATTAATATATATATATATATATATATACAGGGTTTAAAATGCTAACGCCAAAATAGCAAAAACACAGAAAATTGCCGCACTGCTAACTAAATTCATCCTCAAAATATGCAGCACAGCCAATCACAACTGCAACAAATAGCAATACATTACGAATAATTTTAGCAAACAAAACTAAAGCTTCTTGATTTTGTCAGCAGCTACAAAATAGCAATGATCAACTACAACATAATTGTCAACGCGACTAACAACCAAAGCTTACAATGAAGACTAAGCATCTTGACTATGGCTGCTATGCAAGATTTTTAGCAAACAAAACCCGAGCATTTTTCGATTTCAGTGTTGTCCATTGAAATTATATAAATTGTATGAGATAATTAAAAATCGCGATTATGATAATTTAATTTTTTCGAACAATGACAATTATTAATACTTGCTAAAGGTTTTTATTTAATATATAAGTTAGTTTTTAGTACTATTATTGACAGTTTTTAATTGCGATTTGACAAGTTTAAATTAAATAACAACACACAAAATGAATTGCCTTTTTTCTAATTTGTGCGTTGGCAACACACAAACATAAAAACAACCATCGGCTGATTATTCGTCGGCAGCGAAATATGAATATGTAGTCGTACTGCCGATTAGTCATAACAAAAAAAGCTCGCATGTGAAATACGTGCTTAGCACGAATGCAACAAACTAAAACAGCTAGCCGTTTGCTAATTTAGTCATAATGTCAATATTTTTTAGCAGTAGCACTTTAGAGCTAAAGCTAATATTTTTTGATGCTGCATTTTAAACCCTGTATATATATATAAACATTTTTCTTTTTTTTCAGACTAATTTGGCTTTATTTAAAAAGTTTAGTGGCTATAAACCATTTCTGTATAACATCAGTGCAGATGTGTGTCAATATTTAAAAAATCCCAAAAAATATAAATTTCTTCAACTGTTCCATGGTGTTGTGGTCAAGGATTCAAATATCAATATACTTACCCTTATAATTTGAGTAATCATGGCCAATTCTGATGTTAAAAAATCTCTAAAATGTTGTCCTACTTTTTCAGCACGATATAATTGTTAGAAATTTAGTTTTAGATGCAAATAAATTTCGAAATTTACAATTGCCTCGTGGGAAATATCGATTTGATTTGAAGGTTGTCGTAGGTTGGTGGAGGTTAAGATTTTTGTCGACATAGGCATTGATTTATAATGATATTAAATTGTAATATATAGTATATTGGTTAAGGTAGTGTATTAAAAAAAATATATTAACATGCATAAGAGGTGAGTTATCTTTTTTTTTCGTTCGGTCCCACACCACTCACACCCGCCCCAACCGACCGTGGGGGCGACCTCCCTATATCGAAGGGAACGCGAACCCCCATAGGTTAGTAAAAGGTGGGCTGACCGGCTACATATTTTATCAGCCGGCAAAGACTACTATAAATATACACATATATAATTAAAGTATAATACAGAATCATTCTAATATTTCAAAAACTACACATCTGGCACTCTACTAAATACTACTACATGGAGGATATTATCTAGAAGGGCAGGTTCGAGAATGATTACATCGGCCTGCATTTAGGCCTAGCTACTATATAAAACCATCTAAGGATTTAATATTTAGCGTGAAGGAAGGTATTGAGATACAAAACTAAACCAGCAAGGAAAGTAGTAATGTTGGACCGGGCCGACTATATGATACCCTTCACCACTATGTGTATATTAAACAGATGCATCCTAACAGACGTCGCATCTTTGAACATCAAATTGGAACATAAAATTGGATGAAATATGGGATCTTTATATAAATGCGAACTTAGATCTATCTATAAACATGGCATTCGTCTGTTGCAATGGTGCAAAATTATGTAAATCGATTTCAAGCAAATATCAATTTGAGATCTGTTGGAATATGTCGGTACTTCTATAAAACTCTATTACGTCATTCTATACTCAATTTTTTACGTTGTACAACATTTTATGTCAATCTGACATACATGAGGAGTTTGATGCACCATTTATTTAAAATCGGACGAAAATATATATGAAAGCTATATCGAAATATGAACCGATTTCAACGAAACTTGTTCAAGGCCCACCTTTAAGTACACCTAAGTCTATTTTTACACGGTAGATTGGTTCCAGAAGAAGCCGTGGTTTCAGACTTTTTTCTTTCATAAATACTTTTTTGTGATATGAACATACTTTGCAAAAGTTAAATTTGACAAAAAAATTTAAGTACATAAAATTTCAAATCGTGCTAAATGGAATAAAATCGTCTAAAAAAATTAAAAATATTCAATATTCAAACCGTGTTATATCAAAACAAAAAGACCGTGCAAAAACAGACTTAGGTGTATACCGATATCTCGACTAGTTGATTCGATCTAGACATGTCTGTCCGTCCGTCTGTCCATGTGTCCATTATTGTCACGAGATTGTGCATGTTTATACCCTACACAACTATGTTGTCAGGGTATTATAGCTTTGTGCAGCCCCAAATGTTTGTAACGCCGCGAAATATTGGTCCTACACCCACCTTTAAGTATAACGATCGTCATATCTCGACTCTGAGTCGATATAGACATGTGTGTCCGTCCGTCCGTCTGTCCATTATAATTTGTAAACACGATACAGGCCACAGTTATGGACCAATCTTCACGAAATTTTGCATGTAGGATGGGTTCTGGCCAATGAAGACCCCTATTGTTTTTGGAAAAGATCGGTTAATATTTAGGGGATGAAATGGACCAAATACTAAACAGAGGCCGCAATTATGGCCCAAACACCGCGAATTTTTGCATGGAGAATATATCGGGCCAGAGAATAAGCATGCATGTTTTGATAAAGATCGGTCAATATTTAGCGGATCAAATGGATACTTTTGTGTGAAAAATATATATATATATATATCCTGGAGGATATAGGAGTTGATAGCATATCCAAGAGGAGTGGTTGGCCTTTAAATTGATACCAAATATAGTGATGTATCTACTCAGATGTGGGAGTTACAGTCAAATATTTACAGGTGCTTACGTATTCAGATATTATTTAGTAACCCATTACCACATTAGAGGGAGAAATATCGCGCTGATGGCTTTGAAATTGTTCATGAGGTTCCAGTTATGGTCAAGAACAACGCCTATAATTTTCGGTGATGATCAGATTAAAATTTTGGGATGAAATGGACGGAGAATATAATATAATATAATCCAAAAATCACAACACAACCCACCGTGAAGGTAATCTGGACAAGTAATTAGAAGGACTGTACTGAATATTCGAAAAAAGTAAGGAAGAGGTGTTGTTGACCTCTAATCGGACAAGAGTGTGCAAATATCACGAAATATTACTCAGACTCGGAATAAACATCCTCAGAAAGTTAGAGTTCGTGGTAGTCACTGGTTTTTTGGTAATGATCGGTTCATATTTAAAGGGTGGAATGGAACAAAAAACACACACAATTATAACCCGAACACAACGAAATTTTACACCAGGGAGAGAATCTGACCAAAGAATAAGCGGTTCAAATGGAGCTAGACTTTTGTGTGAAAATGATAATATATATATATATGAACTTTTAATTGACACCAATTTATTATTAACTAGCATATGCCCGTTAGCGAATGTAGGAAATACTTCAACATGTATTAACATATTATTTTACTGCGTACGTCAGAAAAAAGTTCCATTTTGCACACATTATTTCCATAAGTAGCTTCCTCAACCATCCAACGGAAACTCTATCTGTTCACCCACAATTCAAATTGTATCAAATTTAGTACACAGTATTACGAATTTCCACAACTTCCTACTTAACCCAAGCCTTCACCCCCACCATGATTCCAAATTCAAATTTTAGGATTTCAACTCTATTGGGTCACCCACCCAAATTGTACCAAATTTAGTACACAGTAGTACCAATTTCCAAAACTTCCTACATACCCCAATCCTACACCTATTGATATAGGTATTATAGTAGCCCCAATTACTGTTCGACTATATATTTCGAAGTGTAATGTATCAGTACTAATACCGTAACAGCTGGTTAATGTATACGTTATTTGAAACAGTTTGACTTGTCTCAATAGGATTATACTCTAATATATTTTCTATAATATTCACATGTTTAGCATTAATCGTTCAACGACCAATAAAATCCTTCATTCCCATTACCAACTACCTTTATGTCTGTATTCTTATCTGATTTCCCATTATATGGCTGGGATCCCTTCACATTGTAATATTTTTAACGAATTTAGATTTAGTCTTCTTCTTAACTCATGGTTGTAACATGTTCTTAACTGTACATACCTTGGTATTTTTAGGAAACCAATTTCAATCCCAAGATAGAATTTTGTGTATTGAGTAGTTTCCTCTCTACATCCTCGAAATAATAGTTTTATTAATATCCGTTTGATCAACTAAACTTAATTTCTCATGTTTTCAGGTTATTATAACTTTTAATCCATCATCCGCATTTCGCTTCTGGATATCTCCCAATTATTGCTGATGCATATTTTTATTGAATTCATGTTCGTTTTCTCAAATGGTAGCAGAATTATTAAAACAAATTAAAATTTTTTTCAAAATGTAAAAAAATATGTCAACAATTTTTCATTTTACACAAATTTTATTTCGAGGTGTATGAAAATGACAATGGAGAGATGGAAAGCAGTAGACGTTAGCGGAATTACTGAACTGGTGGCTATTGTAATTACTAATAATAATGTACTGATAATAGGACAAAAAATTATGAGTCGAAAATTTCTGATTTTGACCAAATTTTACTTTCTGCCCATTTAAGATTGGATGTGTACTTATCTGAGTATCATATATACTTTTATGAACAGATTTATTCAAGATATTCAGATATGTGCATAGAAAATTCATATTAGTTCAGAGGTATGATTACTCTTAGTCATCGCGGAATTTTGAAAGTTTATTTTGCATACCTTACTTTCATGGGATGGCATGGCTGACTGCGAAAATTCTCAGTAAAATCTGTTAAGCGGTTTTTGACTAATCAAATAAAAATGCTATTTTCGCTGTATGTAAATTATTTAAGTGCAACAGTGAGTGCATTTCCCCAATCGTACCACGCTCATTTTTGTATGCATTATGTGTATTTATACCTATGTTATTCAGACAAATTTTGAATACGGTATCTATTACCGTTCTAAATATATACGCATATTACATGTACAGACATTTTGAGGTATGTTCACTATTGATGATATAACTCTGCATTCACGCGCATTTTTAGAAGTTTATATAGCCTATGTTACTTTCAGGACACGTCATGACATACTGTGTAAATCTCATTAACATCCGTTCAGCGGTTTTTCAAACATTTTTTTCTATTATATATATACATAGATAGTTTCTTCAAGGCAATGACAATCCAATTAATTGTAGGAAATTAACATTTTTTTTGAATATTCAATAATTGACAATTACTTCAAGATATACGCTGCCCATTTTCGGCCAAAATATATCCAAAAAGAACTACGAAAATATGAAACCATAAAGGTTTGATATAAAATGTGTAGAAATGCTAATATCTTTCAAAATATATTTTGCAACATTTTCGCGGATTTTTCTCAAAATGTTCTTTCAATAAAACCTTTCCACTTCAATTACAGACTACTAACAGAAACTTTGAGTCAAGTCGGTCTAACCGTTTCTTTAAAATAATTTTGGCAAGATTTCCGCGGTTTTTTTTCAATTTTTTTTTTTTTTTTCATAAAAACCTTCCCACTGTAGTTACCGACAACTGAAAGACATTTTGAGTCAAATCGGTCCAGCCGTTCTCAATTGATGCGTTAGTATACATTTTTCTTCCTCCATTTATATATATATATATAAACGATTCCACCTCATCCATGGACCAGATTGTATGGGGGAAACGAGATGGCGACTGATTGGCTTCTATTGTGGCATGATGATAACCTGCCCTTCCCAGTTAATCAACAACCGATACCGACGGTCACACATCTCTATGATCCTTTTGTATTGTTTTGTTGAGATCCGTAGTTCTAACCCCATTTGAATGTGCCTATGCAATCCCTGTCGCACCTCGTTTGCCAATTCATCTCGACACAAGAACTCACATTCGGTTTGCCGGCTATCGGGAACTACCACCACACAACGCATCCTTGGAGGGCCATTGCATTTTTCCCCTCGAGTGGTGATAAGGCGTGGGTTTGGTCAAGAAAGACCTTTGTCTGGCTCCGACTCAGTGGATTTCACATACCGAGGCGACGTATTCACCCTGGGAGGACTATTAACCAGCGAACTATCCTCTTCCATGGTGATAATGACCGTGGGTGAGTCAGGTTCCTGCGCTCGTTCGTCTGCGGTCTCCGCTGGAGTTCCATCCATCCAATTATTATCGATTACAATCAATAACCTCATTGACTTGGTTGGAGGGGTTCGGCAGGGGTTGAACTACTGCCACCGGCTTAAGCGTGGGTTTTAGCACCAACCGCTCGAGTCTCACGTAGCAAGGGGGCAACTTTAAATATATTCACAATGTAATTCAATAAAAATTCAAGTCACCATAACAAAGTAATTATATAATATAAAAAAAAACGATTCCACATCATTAATCGCCCAGGTTGTGTGGGGGAAACGAGATGGCGACCTCCACCGTCACACTGCTCCCCCTCCTCGAAAGCTGGCTTCTATTGTGGCATGATGATAGCCTGCCCTTCCCAGTTAATCAGCAACCGATACCGACGGCCACACACCTCTACGATCCTTTTGTATTGTTTCTTGGGGATCCGTAGTTCTAACCCCATTTGAATGTGCCTATGCTATCCCTGTCGCACCTCGTCTGCCAGTTCATCTCGGCACAAGAACTCACATTCGGTTTGCCGGCTATCGGGAACTACCACCACACAACGCATCTTTGCAGGACCATTGCATTTTTCCCCTCGAGTGGTGATAAGGCGTGGGTTTGGTCAAGAAAGACCTTTGTCTGCCTCCGACTCAGTGGATTTCATATACCGAGGCGACGTATTCACCCTGGGAATTCAACCGCTCGAGTCTCACGTAGCAAGGGGGCAACTTTACGAACTTGGCTTTCGGCTTTTTGCTCGACCTATGACGCCGTCCCTTCGCATGGCGTTTTCGAGGCCTGGTTGTCGTTTTAGCGGTTTCGGCGTCTTGCAGGTCTTGCCACTGTTGCTTGTAGTAGGCCTTTTTCTTCAGAGTTGCTTGTTGTTGTTCCATATGTTGCTGGTGTCAAAATCTATGATGGGAAGAAGAAGACAAGTAGCATCGCATCCCCGTGCTTCGAACGGGGCAAAGGTCCATCGAAGTCTGCACAAACGGTGGACCAACAGGGGCCTTTGGCTTGGCTTATATTGCTGACAGGAGGCACAACCTCGCACATACTTCGCAATGTCGCACATCATTCCGGGCCAATAGTAACGTTCGAAAATACGTTTCCCGGTTTTCTGGATACCTAAATGTCCAGCCGCGGGTTGATTGTGACATTCCTGTAATACTCTCGTAAATCTCGCTTTCGTAAATTTGCTGGAACACAAACCCTGGTTTGGTTCTTAATTATTCGTTAAAATGAATGCGCTACGGTTTATTACAACCTTGGATTAGCGCTTTGACATTTTAACGCTTGTTTTGCCGCCTCCTTTAAGCATCAAGTAGTATCAACCTGTCATTCGGCCAGACAGCACGCCTATTGTTGCGTATAGGCATATCGTTGCCAAATGTAATTTCGTTACCAACAACCAAACTACCAAATAAACCATTGAAGCTATTTAGTAAGAAAAGCATTGTTTTACTTTCTTCTTTACTTTCACGGCGCTCTTGTTTCACCCCCCACCATACGGTTCACTGCTCCACGCTTTCGCCGTACTGACTCCCGTCAGCGGAGCCCTTCTGAGCTAAACATTTGGTCCAATCGACTCCAGCGGCTTCGTCAATCTCGTCAAAATCGTTGTCAGCTTCAGCCCTAGCTTTTCGTACCTCAAAACGTTTCAGCGCATATGATGTTTTAGAGATTTTACTATGAAAACACATTATTATATATTTTCTTAAGGGAACCAAACCACCCCCCTTCAAGATTTTTTATTTTTAAGATTTTAAATGGGCTGGCAAATGAATACCAATGCTTGTTAAGGTTTGTAACTTCGCACATATATATTTGAAGATTTAAAAAAGAAGAAAAATAATTTACAAAAAATTTTTGTTGTTGTTTTGTTGTTGTTTTTTTGTGATCAAAGAAAAGTCCTTATTTTTGATGGCGGGCATGATAACTCCGCACTGGAACATCGGAATCCGAAAATTCCAACGGTGTTAGAAAGAGTACATGTCTGGCTCTCGTATGAACTAGGATTATTGACTTCGCTCTAAAATTAACAAAATGGCGGAACTTTGAAAAAATATTTTTGGAAAATCGCCGATTTTTTACCAAAAACCAAGTTAAAAAATAAGGAAGATCTTCACCGATTGGCTTTATCCTAGTTCATACGATAGCTATACACTCACAGAGAAACGTGTAAAAATTTGAAATCGATTGGGTTATTAGTTTTTGAGTTATCGTGCCCGCCATTCGCAAAAAAATGTTTAGAGAAAAACGCGTTTAAAGTTTGAGAAGCCCTTCAGCCGTCACTTGATGCTGACACAATAAATCGGCTATATCTTCAAGAGTTCTTGAGATTTTTACTTGAAATTTTGCAGGGACATTTTTGAATTAGTGTAGATTGGAATTAAGTCAACAAAAATTTTGACCCCGAGAATGGAGGGGTCCCCTTAAACAAAATGATGAATTTATTTAAAGTATCGAATATCAAATACAAACCAAAAACATTTTTCATACACTTTTTGAAATAAATAAAAATAATTTAAATTTTGTTTTTTTCCCAGGACATTCGTTTGATCACAAACTTCACAATATTTTTTATTATTAAATTAATAATTAGCATGCCCACCGCTATTTTAGGTAACATAGAGTATTCCAAATTTTGAACAGTATTTATGCTGATATCTAATCAGCATTCTTTCATAGCATATTTAAGGCAATTTACAAAAGAAAACATTATGTTGAGTCATACACCTTTGCCACAGGAATCTCATATACGCTACGATTATAGTCTGGTGTGCCAGCCGTCCGTGGTAAAAGATTTATATTTTTGTCAGGAAACCAAGTTTATGTTTGCTTCGAGGCTGGATGGAACCGTTATCGTGGAGAAAATTTTATCCTTGTCCTCTTTTTAATCAAAATGTGTTACTAAAACGACGTCTAATAATTCATTATGCACTCAGAATCCATTTTGGTGGACACATCACATATGTACGAGTGTTTACCCCATACCAATGACTTCCCCCAGAAATTAGGCTTGTATGTTGCAACTATAGTAGTTTGGTCCATACAAAAACAACTTATTCTCGTGATCATATACAGTAGACCACTGATATAAGAACATTTTATATAAGAACAACACGGACATAAGAAAATGTTTCATCCATATAAGAAAACAGTTTCTATATAAAATACATTTATATAAGAAAAACTCGCTTATAAGAATGTTTTCGATTTTTAGATGTTCTTATATCCGTGGTCTACTTTACAATTTATTTGTCCAAGGCATATGCAAATTCCACTAATTTCACTTGTAAGCGATCGTTAAACGTAGCTTGGTTATTAGTTGAGTCCATCTTCTTTAAAAATTAGCTTTAAAATACCGTGATATGGTACGTATTATAACAGATAGCTAAAAAATTTCCTTAATTTTGTTGATTTTTAGCTGGTTTCCTTCGAATTCGTCCTTTATCTTTTAAAGTAGAATTGGAATTGTCCTTTGCTGATGATTTTACACCACAAATTTTCCTTTTTTAGACCCTTAATCTAATCACACACTCTGAATGATTTATTTATTTTCCAATTTTTTTTTATTAGAATAAGTTAAGCGAACCCATTTATGAAAAATATTTAAGTAATTTATTACTTTTTCATTTTTCTTTTTTGAATTACTCCCTGACATACTGCTTACAAATATTTTTGATCCATTATTAACTCTAAGTTTGTTTTATTACACCATTTTCTATTTTAAAATGAGCTGCGCTAAAACGAATGTCCTGGCAAAAAAGGCAAAATATAACTTATTTTTAGTTATTTCAAAAAGTTTAAGAAAAATGTTTTTGGTTTGTATTTGACAGGGTGCGAAGAATGATTAAAATACGCTCTTTTTCACGAATGCTCACGGGCGAAAATTCGAATGTTTTCAATTTATCGCAATGTACGAAAAATTCACGAGCGATAAAATTTCGATTCATTCTTTCGCGAGCATTTGTTGCTTAAGAACATTCTTTTGAAAAACTCAAAAACAAATATTCACGAATTATCGCGAGCACTGTTAAAAACAACAACAAACAAAAATATCATAAAAACACACACAGACACTTTCTGTGTGTAGCAGAAAGTGTGTGGAATAACAAAACACATGTCCAACAACTATTGAGTTCACGAACGTTTCTTGTTATTGTTGTTGCCGTTTTGAGCATTCGCGAGCATTCGGGAATGTTTGTTTTCATTCGTGATAGAATGTCAGAAAGAATTTCAAACACCAAACGAAACGAACGAACGTTGTTGTGTGCTCTCACTCGTTTGTTATGTGTGTGCGACCATTATTTCGCGAATGTTCTTTTGGTAAAGAATTTATCGCCATAAATTCATTGTTAACATGAGCACAAAACGAAAATAATGTATTTTGAATAATTCGTCAGCGAATTTTTGCGCACCCTGGTATTTGATATTCGATAACTTAAATAAATTCACCATTTTGTTTAAAAAAAATATAATAATAACGTGTTTTCATAGTAAAATCTCAAAAACATCATATGCGCTCAAACGAATGTCCAAGAATGTTCAAGGGTGTTGGTATGTTCTTCAACAACGACGTCAGCGGGTGGGCTAGGGTTGCGAATTCTGGTATGAAACGCTGGTACCAGGAGACTACGCCCAAAACCGCCTTAATTCCTTCAAATTTTCCGGTGGTTTCATTTATTGAATCGCGGCGACTTTGTCCGTATCGGTTTGAATTCCATCGCCGCTCACCATATGTCCCAAATACTTTGCTTCTCGTTGGAAAAAGTGACACTTTTCTGAGTTAAGCTAGGTGTTCCTCTAAGTTCCTTCCTATGAGAACAAATTCTGAAAGAGCCCTTCCAGCGACAGTGAAGGAGGTGTACTTCCGACTTCCTTCTTCCAGGGGAATCTGCCAGTACACACCCGGAGCCGATCAAGAATCGACTGAATACGAGGCAGCGGATACGCGTCGGGATCCTATAAGCTATTCAGATGGCGGAAATCTATACATATACGTAAATGATCGGCAATGGCCCGGATATTAGTATGGGGAGACAACATTGTTCGTTCACCCGTCGTGGCCGTAGGGGTGTCTGGTGCGGTCGGCTGGGCTTTAGTGCAGCGGTGACTCCACTGGGATCTGTAATGACAAGTGTAGGCCCTCGCTTGGGTGAAACTCCCGCCTGTCTGGTCTGTTTCTCGTGTAGTTCCTGCAACTCCGCTGGTGGTCTTTAGCCGACTCTCAAAATCCAGTCTCGTAAGCGGCGCCGGCAACACACTTAGCGTCGGCTGTTGATCGATAAGCGGCGTACGAAACACGATTATCCACGAGCGTTAAGTCGGAGCACGGTAACTGGCCGACGAAACACGCTTATAAATTTCCACGAATTTCCCGAGTTATAAGCGGCCTACGAAACACGCTTATAAATTTCACACTGTTCACGCGCAATACTCACTGGTTCCCCTTGAATGGTTCCTGAGCACTTGTGTCCTCGAAGTTCACTTGTAATCACTCCATTGTTACAATTCCCTTTTATAGCAAACGTCCCCACGTAGGGCCACTGTCGATAGCCAAAGTACTGTTGCATTGTTGTTCCATTTTGCATTGCCTCGAATTTCCATATGCATGTTGTTGCTGCTTGTTTACCAAGCATTGCATACCACTGCCTGTGCTTTTTGTTATTCCCCATTACCTACGTTCATTCAACAACGAACACTCTTGCCTGCGCGTGTTATTGTACCTATTACCTATCCAAATTTCACAGACTTACCTAAAATTCAACTAACTCCTTCGACGTTTTCCCCACAAAGGTAGAACACGCATAAAGATATGGATTCGACGTATTTGGGTAATACGGCCGTATACAACATTTTGCCATAGTGGGGAAGTTGAATATTTTTGTACGCCCCGTCGGTTAATAGGTAACGTTGTCAAGTTTTTAGCGCTATCCATTCAAATGCTACGAAATTGTACCAAATTTAGTACATTTTAGTACTTTTCGCATACTTATAGTTCGAATGTCCAAAAAACACTTTTCTATATCTATTCTACACTCCATTAGTGACCCTTATTTACAATTTAAGAGTTCTAGCTCTACCGGTTCGCCAAATACAACTGGTATCACATTTATTATTCTAGTATGAATTTCCAAAAACCCAGCCTTGTCTGTCACTTTTGGACGCTCACCCAAAATTTCAAGATTCTAGCTTTAGCCGTTTAGTCTGGACATTAATGAATCGTTAAATCAGTCAGTCAATCACGTTACTCTTTTATTAGCATAGATTTGTTTATTGTTATATGTACTCTGATGTGAGAGTTATATCAATGTGATATGATATTGTTTAGTATTTCAAACTTGACACGTATTAGACTACACTAACTTCAGTACGTTGTGCAAAAATTTGCGGCAATCGGCCTATCTTTGGGTCTTTGGTGCACCATTAACTGAAAATTTCAATAGGATTCGTCCTTCAGCCAACTAAATGAGGACGGACATGCATAAATCGACTCAGAAAGTGATTCAATGCCTATTCTCAAAATAAACCATGGGTCTATCTCGATTACTATTGCCTGTTAAACGGCATTTATATTAGGACTTATCAATGCATGCTTTGCAGTAAGCTTATTCGAAAATTTAACGTCAAATTAACTAAGATAACTAAAAATAATAGGTGTAATACATGTAGTACACTCGTCATATTCGGGTTAAATACCGATTTTATTTATTAAACATGTTCGGCCAAATGTTTATTTAATTACTATTATTTTTACATTTAATATGAATTTGCCTACTTTTGCGAATTAACTCTCAAATAAATACAATATGTAACATTAAAACCAGTGAGGAAAGTTAAAAAGTCGGACGGGCCCGACTATTTGATGTGTGTACTAGAGATGCTCCTACGATTCTTATTATAATATATTTGAGTTGGGTAGCTCTGGAACGAACTAGTTCAATGGAAATATTGCGATAAACGAACGATAGGAACAAGGACCATTTCATTAGTTCATGGATACTTCTATAAATCAAAAAGTTTGCGGGTGTAAATTCTTTGTAGAAAAATTCTGAATATCACTTTGTAGTTTATATTTTAACTAGCATATGCCCGCTACGTCGTTAGCGGGTCTTTCCAAAAAAACTTATATTTTATAGTTAAAATAAACATTGATTTAGCTACACAATATAACTTTATACAGATTTATGCATTTCTAAGTATGTACTTACAATGATCCATATCACATTTTAAACTTGTTTAATAATCTCCACACTTTTGGATAGCTCCTATGCCTTAATTTAAAAAAAAATCTTAGATCTTAGTCTTCGAACATAGGCTTAATTAGCGTTGGTGCTCGAATTTTACTATATAGAGAAAACTTTACTCATTTTCATATATTTCTCAAATTCAACGGTATTAATGTTCAACATTTCTCATCACACCATAATATTCGCGTAAGTGGGGTTGGAAACATCATTAGAAATAAACGTCAGTACTGTTATGGTAGAAATCTTAGAAATATTTGCGTTTAAAAGTGTCAACAATTTAGTACTTGCGTTGTTCAGTGCCTTGTTTCACTTATTTGTAAAATTCTAAAATCATTCGCAGTACTATAAGTCTATGGATTGAAAACTATATTTCATGTAACTGTCAACGTTTTTAGATCAGATTTTGGATTATACAAACAAAATGTCAGCACTTTATCTCTACCCGTTCTGTCGTACACAATATTTAGAACCCTAAATACTAAACTGCGAAAACATTGTTTGTAATACAAAAAGACTTGTACCAAATTCTATCTCTACCCGTATCGCCGTATACAATGTGTTGTACTTTTAAAAATTATTGCTGGAAAGCAGTTATGTATAAATGTTTGTCGTTATAGTTCCAGATAAGTATTTAATAACAGGTTCATATCTTTATCCGTTCTACCGTACCCAATATTTAGTACTTGTTGGTACCTTTAAGTGCAATTTACCAACTTCTTGGTGTATTAGGCAATGCTAATTTCTATCCTTATAAACTTGTTGATGGCGCTGGGAATAATTATATTTGTATTTTAGAAGCCACATACACGAATTCCAAACTCTACCAATTCTAATCGCTCAATACAAATTTTGTAGTTTCCAGGCATTTTGGAACCCTTTTAATAAAAAACCGTTTAGTTGTCCGTTATCATTCAGTTGTCATTTAATATTTAGTACCATTTCAGATATCGGCTCCATTGTATTTTTTATTTAGTACTTTTTATCAACACTTTAGTACTTTGTAATAGTAAAAGCTGCATACAAAGTTCCTGATTTCTATCTCTATCGGTTCTATTGTAATTCAATATTCATAATTTTTTAGTACATTTTAGTACTAATTTCCAACAAAATATTTTTGACCATCGTTCTATTTGTAATAGATTAAGTTACATACCATATTTCAGTACTTTTTAGTACCTTAAGTACTAATTTCCAAAATTTGTTCACACTTCGCCCTTCGCTTATAATTGACAAAGCTGCATACCAAATTTCAAAGTTTTACTTCCTAACGTTCCGCTGTAATATAGTTTTAGTACTTTTTGGTACTATTAAGTACTAATTTCGAAAAAAATGTTCGCACCTAATTCTATTTGTAATAGCTTAAGCTCCACACTATGTTTCAGATATGAATCTTCACCGATTTCATTCAGATGTAATGTTTAGTACTTATTAGTACTAAATTTCAAAAATTTTTCCAACGCACCACTTGGCTTATCATAGGCAAAGCTACATACCAAATTTCAGAGTTCTACTTCCAACCATTCCGGAGTAATACAGTTTTAGTACTTTTTAGTACCTTTAAGTACTAATTTCCAAAAAAATTTTTTGCACATCATTCTATTTGTAATAGCTTAAGCTACATACCCTATTTCAGATATTTATCTCCACCGGTTCTATAGAATTATACTATTTTGTACTTTTTAGTACCTTCTAGTACTAAATTCCAAATTTTTTTCACACATTCCTCTTTGCTCGTCTTATACAAAGCTACGTACCAAATTTCAAAGTTCTACATCTAACCCTTCCCGCGTAATACAGTTTTTAGTACTTTTTAGTACCTTTTAGTACGAATTTCCCAAAACCCAGCGTTATCACACGCCTACGCACCAACCCGGACCTACATGCCAAATTTCAAGTTTCTAGCTTTAGCAGTCACGTTTCTTTTATATATATAGATGATATTGAATTCAATTTTACGTTATGCCTCATTAAATACTTATTGAAAAAAATCATTTAATACAAAAAAAATTATATGTTTACAAACATTTCTTCCAGTCCGAACGTAACCACGTTTTTTGCTTATTTTGTTATGTTTTCATTGCCTTATTTTCTTTTCAGATAAACGTGGCCATATTGAAAAAGACCAACGGCTATCGACCGTTCCTCTATAATGTTACTACGAATTTTTGTCAATTTTTGGCCAATAGGAAGAAATATCCCTTTATTGATGTTTTCGTTGGTATTCTAGTAAAAGATTCAAATATCAATCACACCTGTCCATATAATGTAAGTATCAATTTATGTCACACACACATATATAATAAATATACCTTTTCTTTCAGCATGATATAATAGTGAAGAATTTAGTATTGGATATAAATAAACTGAAATATCTTCCATTTCCACGTGGAGAATATCGTATAGATTTGAAAGTTGCTGCCTACAATGATTGGAAAGCTGATGTTAAGACCTATTTCCAGATATTTGAAGATTTATAAAATTTTCATTCAATTGTTTTGTGATTTAAAATAAAATGATGGTGATTTCGTATTCTATTACAATACTACACGTGTGTGTGTGGAATAGTGTAGATTTTTTGATAACAAATAAAACTATGGTGACATATACAATGTATTTAAAAAAACATTAATCATTTTTAATATTTTTTTCACATTTACCAAAAATATTAATTATTAAAAAAAAACAACAAATATTAATTAAAAACAAATTATTACAAATTACTCTGCGCATATATAAAATAATTATTCATGGCAGCTACTCCATAACAAAATGGAATAACAAATTTGTTAGCGTTAGGCTGTTAAAGTTAACATCGGCTTAAATCTGCAGACCGGCCAAAATGTGGAAGTTGTGCTGGCTCAAGAAAAAATGCGAGTTCAACCATTTTCGTCTTCAGAAGATATTGTTGACGCGTTAGGTTAGATTTCATTAAAGGATGTACAGCTACCAGTGGTCTAGCAGTTGTTTTCATTTTGAGATATATTTTACATAGTGGCCATCCTAAGTACCCGAAAAAGAGAAATAAAAATAAAAAAAAAATAAAAAATTAAGGATAGTAGATGGTGGTAGGTAAATATATTAGTTAATTAGTTTAACCATGATCGATAATTCTACATCCAGGTCCGAACATTCCGTCGGCTTCCTGCCTTCCCGAAGTAGCCGATAGGTAGTCGTACAGATTTCACAATCACTAGATCGGACAACTATGATACCCCTCATCAGCTATTTCATTCCCATTTATTCACTATGTCCTGGATCCACCCAAATATTAAGTCATGCAGTGCGAATTTACATTCATGAACCGCTGTGACGACGATCGTCACTTTCCTGCCTCTTGGAGTCTTAGAGCAGAGGTGTAACGTGACCGTCACATAGCTCCACAACATATTCATCATAAAATACTACTAATACGGCCCACCCTAATATCCATACATTTTTCTTATAAAATACCAGTAATACTACCCACCCTAATATCTATAACAACATTTTAACTCCATTACAACAACACATGACTTGTACGATGAACAATACAACTAAAACAACCATCTGTGTTTACTCATTCCCCCATTATAACTTCATTGCATTTGGCACTGAAGAGTGAGTGAATAATTCTCATTCACTTGATAAAGCCATATGGATAAGTTCCACTTTTCATCACTGAAGTTGTCCAGAACCTGAGTTAGCGAACAGTCAGTCGTTAACAAAAGTCTTCGGCCTTACGCTTTGCCCGCTCCCAGCTCTTTGTCAGCTCCCAGCCATAGGTGCCCAAAATTGAAATGCGTTAGTATGTGTGATAGAAAACAGAACAGTACTGAACAAAAGTGTGTGTACATTTTTGTGGTCGGGAAAATTTTGATGAATTTAATTTTTTGTTATTATATATATTAAAAGCATTATTAAAAATGTATATGTTACAAAAATCAAATAAAGTTTATAAAGTAGCATATACTGAGATAATAGTCATATTATCAAATATTTAATTCTTGAAATAATTAAATATTTGATAATGTGATGTTCTGTTGTTTTTAAAAGTTTTCAAACATACAAAACATTGCGCCTTTCCAAACGCATTTTTAATAATAAAATAAAAATATACTGAGATACTTTTATCCCTAAGTGTGATTACGTTGATTTTCTAGTTGTGTGGACACGACGTCGTGCGCGCACCCCAGCATGTGTTCATTCGTTGGCTGTCAAACAACGACTGAATGAAAGAGCATAACAATGCGTGTGAGTAGGTAGCTACTTTAAAGTATACTGATGGGCTTCATTGCTCCCAGCTCATAGCCAGCTCACAGCTCTTTGCCGGCTACCCGCTCTTTTCCAGCTACCCGCTCTTTGCTAGCTCCCACCTCATAGCCAACTCCACGCTCGCTGCCAGCTCCCCGCTCGTAGCCAGGTCCCAGCTCATAGCCAGCTCTACGCTCGTAGCCAGGTCCCAGCTCATAGACAGCTCCACGTTCATAGCCAGCAACACGCTCGTATCCAGCTACATGCTTATAGCCAGCAACGCGCTTGTAGATCGCTCATAGCCAGATTTACGCCTGCAGCCAGCTTCCCGTATCCAACACGCTCCCGAGTTCAGCTTGCTCCTGAGCTCTGCCCGATCCTACATATAACCGTTCCTGTTTTCAACACGCTCCAGCACCTAACTCGCTCCTGTACTCTACCCGCTCCTACATATAACCGTTCCCGTATTCAACATGCTCCAGCATCTAACTCGCTCCTGCGTTCAGCTCGCTCCTGCGCTCTGCCCGCTCCTACATATAACCGTTCCCGTATTCAACACGCTCCAGCATCTAATTCGTTCTTGCGTTCAGCCCGCTCCTGCGCTCTGCCCGCTCCTATATTCAACACGCTCCAGCATCTAACACGTTCCCGCGTTCAGCTCGCTCCTGCGTTCCGCCCCCACTACAAAGCTGCAAAGGCCAACGTCCGAGAGTAATTACTGCTAAACCATATACAAATAACCATCTGTATTTACACACATTATCTATTGTCTTAACATCCGAGTATTGTAATAAAAGATAAAAGAACCCAATGTTGACGTTTTTATTGCAACCAAGGAAGTTGGTCAATGATAAAATATTGAGATGCCGTATATTTTGGATCTGTAGATGTTACTTTATGAAATTTGCCTTCTTCATTTCACTTTTTGGACCCTTCACCACACTGTGGTACATGGTATTATGTCTTTGTGCATACGTTTGTAACAGGTAAAACGAAACGAGATAGACACATGGTTACTTTTGAGAATATGAATAGAATCACTCTTTGAGTGGATTTATGCATGTTCATCCGTCGGTCCATGTAGTCTTGTAAACTATGTACAGGTCGCATTTATGATCAGAATAGGATTCAATTTGATTTTATTTGGCCTAAAGCCGAACCCTATTGAAATTGGGGAAAATCGGTTCAGATTTAGATATTGCTCCCATATATATTTTTGCCCCATTAAATGTAAATGGTGTACCAAAGTCCCTGAATTAAGTTAAGTTTTGTGAAAATCGGTTCAGATTTAGATTTAGCTCCAATATATATTTATGTCCGATTTAATGTAAATGGTGTACCAAAGTCTCTATATTTCTTCCATATACATATATTTCGAACGGGTGTATGATTGAGGTGAAATTTTGCGGCATATTAGTGTATTTTACGCAAACTAAAGATCCATATTTAGACTATAACCAAAGTGGTAAGGGATAACATATAGTCGCCCCGTCCAACTTTACTACTTTCCTTACTGGTTTATATTAAAATAGTTATCTGAACTGTTCCACGTTTTTTGTTTATCCACATACAGTCGTATTCCATCATAGTAGGGGGATATTCTGTACTCGAAAATATGGTATTCTAAGACAAAGACATAGAAACCGTAAAGACTCGACAAAATGCATTTTGGCAAAATAGTTTATGAAAAAATATCCAGGGGGAATCAATGTTAACAGAGCCATGTTAAGAATAAAAACACCAATACGCGAAAATGTCTTAAGAAAATGTGACGGGGCCGACTATATTATACCCTTCACCACTTTGGGTATATTCAACAGATGGAATCCTAACAGACGTCGCATTTTTGAAGGACCATTAAGACTAAACTAAACATGTCATTCTGCAACCTATACTAAATTTTGGTCAAATATAGAGTTGCTTCTTAAAATGGAACAAAATTATATAAATAATTTTAAAGCAAAATATCGAAATCTAAACCGATTTCATCGAAACTTGTCACATGTTAGGTTACACTTATATCAGTATGTTTTGAGCATTCGGCACTATTTTGAGTTCTTCATTTACTTATAAATCCAAACTTCGTGCAAATCGAAGGATATATAGAGACTTTGGTGCACCATTTACATAAAATTGGACGAAAATATATATTGGAACTATATCTAAATCTGAACCGATTTTCACGAATTTTAACACACATCCTTCTAGACTAAATTCAGTACGCTGTACCGAATTTCGTGCAAATCGGAGGATATACAGGGACTTTGGTGCACCATTTACATACAATCGGTCGAAAATATATCTGGGAGCTATATCTAAATCTGAACCGATTTTCACGAAACTTGGCACACATCATTCTAGACCTAGTTCAGTAGGCTGTACCAAATTTCGTGCAAATCGGAAGATATTAAGGGACTTTGGTACCTCAGTTACCTAAAATCGGGCGAAACTATATATGGGAGTTATATCTAAATCTGAACCGATTTTCACGAAACTTGGCACACATCATTCTAGACCTAGTTCAGTAGGCTGTACCAAATTGCGTGCAAATCGAAAGATATTTAGGGACTTTGGTACCTCATTTACCTTAAATCGGACGAAAATATATATGGGAGCTATATCTAAATCTGAACCGATTTTCCCAATTTTAATAGGGTTCGTCCTTGGGTCAAACAAATGAGCTCTGCCAAATTTCATCCAATTCATAAATCATAAATGCGACCTGTACTTTGTTTACAATTTAACATGGACAGACGGACGGACATGCATAAATCGACTTAGAAAGTGATTCTATGCATATTCTCAAAAGGAACCATGGGTCTATCTCGATTATTTTTGCCTGTTACAAACATATGCACATAGACATAATAACCTGTACCACAGTGTGGTGAAGGGTATAATTAGAGACCTGCACTCAAAATATTTATTTTCATTTTATAAGCTTAAGATATAGCATTAAAAACTTTTAATATTGTTCTCTCTGTTGTTATGATATCGTTACAACAGAGGAAAAACCATCTGTTGGAAATTGCTTACGTATCAATTGTCCTATCTTTATGGTAGTTATGGCAGTATGGTAGAGTTCAATGGTGCAACAAATAACCAACGTTTCATTACTCAAACAACAACAATCACTCAAATTCCATTTACATTGAAGGGAACATTGCAGAGCGTATAAAACTGAATCTAGAATTTCGTGTGTTCGGTTCAGATTTAATTGGTGCATATATCATTTTCCAATTTTTATATAGATTGCACAAAAAGTCCTTAAGTATGTCCGATTGACATGAAGTTTTGCATACATTGTGGCGTAGGGTATCACTTTAGTTGTTTACTGTACTGGGTATTTAAATATTAATTAATAATAATTTCAATACTGTTCTTCAACTGTTATAAAATCAGTTGTTGTCCACATAATATAAAGTTAAATTCGACTTTTACCAATTCTTATTCCATTTAACTGGAAGTGATGTATTTTTATTTCAAACAAACCACATATATGAAATTTACAAATCACTGCTAACATCAACATACGCCTTTACTTCTCCTTTCCAATCATTATTAACACCACCTTTCAAATCGAAACGATATTCCCCGCGTGGCAATGGTAGATATTTAAATTTATTTTCGTTTAAAACCAAATCCTTTACAATGAGGTCGTGCTGTAATGGATATAAAGCTTCAATATACTCGATTATTCTCCATTAAGTTTACTTACATTGTAAGGACACGTATGATTAATATTTGATTCTTTGACTATAACCCGATGATATAGTTCAATGAATGGATATTTTTTGGGATTCTTAAAAAATTTACACAAATCTACGCTTATATTGTAGAGAAATGGTTTATAGCCACTCAACTTTTTGAACAATGACAAATTGATCTGAAAGAAAAATATGTTATATTTTTCCCACATTTAAAATACAAAATATATATTTCCGTACCGACATATTACTTATAGGTAGTTGCCATATATTACCATGTACATTTAAACCAATAATGCCGCGGGAGATTACTTTCAAATTACATTCTTTAAAGGTGAGGAAATCCTTATTAAATGTTTCACATTTCAAATTTGTAAAACGTATCGTTGCATCGTTGAGATTTATGTACAATGCGAACAACAAAAGTATTCGAGCGAACTTCATGGTGCTACCTGGTCAAAAAGATATGCAAATTTGAGTGTGCCTGAATACATTTCGACTGACATTTTGTGTATTAAAATTTTGTAATTAAAAAAATTTTAATTTATTTTTAATTAATTTCTCAGAAATAAAACAAATTGATTTTTAAGTAAATATATTTTATTTGTGCAATATATGTTTTTAATTTTAGCATTACATACTGAAAAATAGTAAAATTAAGGTTAATTTAAGACACATTTTGCGACTTTCACGTTAGGGCTATATTATTGTGGGATGGAAAATGGGCGGGGACTTCATCGTACGAAAAAACAAATTGCTAGATGTTAGCACCTTATTTTCGCTGAAATTTGGTACATTCGTTTCTTGATGGGTACCAAATTTCTCCACTAAAAATTATAAATATAGGTCCAATTTTCTGGTAGCCCCCATACAATGATACTCCAAATTTTCGGTATTTTGGGGGTTTTGAACGCATTTTTCCACCGATTTGGCTGTAATTTAGTACTTCGAGTTCTTATTGGATAGCAAATCTCTCCACTAAAAATTATAAATATAGGTCCACGTTTAGGCAAAGCTCCCATATAAAGGTACCGCCAATTGAGCGCGTTTTTCAACCGAATTCGCAGTAATTTGGTTTTTTGTAGTCGTATATGTTAACAAATCTCTATCCCAAAAATGTTCTTATATCCTTTACCACACTGTGGGATAGGTTATTATGTCTTTGTGCATATGTTTGTATCAGGCAAAAGGAAACGAAACAGACAGATGGTTCTTTTTGAGACTATGCATAGAGTCACTTTCTGCGTTGATTTATGCATGTCGTCTTTTCTGAGCAAAGTCGCATTTATAATCGCATTTATAATCCGAATAAGACGAAATTGGGTGCAGGTCACTTATTTGGTCTAAGGACGAATCCTATTGAAATTGGAGAAAATTGGTTCAGATTTAGATATGACTCGCATATATATTTCGTCCGATTTTATGTAAAAGGTGAACCAAACTCCTAAGGTGGGTTCGATTGAGTTAAAATTTGAAATTTCAGAATTTGTTTCGAAATCGGTTCATATTTAGATGTAGGTCCCATATATATATTTGGTCCGATTTTCTGTAAATAGCGCATCAAAGACCCACCAAAGACTCAATTCTGTCCAATTGATAGGGAATTTTGCATAGATTCAAAAAATGTAATTTGATTTAAATAATTTTAAATATTTATACGGAGCACAAATGTTATGTCTATTCTATCGACATGATATTGTACCTATACGACCAAAATTATTAGAGAAGGACGTATGTTGTATTTGGTTCATATTGGTATATATCTAACTGCACTGTAAAAGGATCATAAGAGTATATGTCCAATATGGCGAGTGGTATCACTTAGTCGGTCCCGTTCGACTTTTGAACTTTCCATACTGGTTCATATTAAGGTAATTTTCCGAAAGTAGAATAATAAAAAAATGGACAACAGTAGGTATCTCTAACATCAAAAACCTGGCTTTCCCAAAATCGAAATTGGGAAAATATATCCTTTAATAATGTACCTAAAATTACACCTTTGGTACTTATGATAAATTTTAATGTTTATTGAAAAATATATATATTTTATTTGCTCCATGTAAAAATGATACCTTTATGCCATGGAATAATTCCATTCTGACCAACAATACGATGTTAAGCTTGTTCCTATTTTTTTTCCGAATCTGTACATAGATATGATATGAACCGATAAGGACCAAATTTTCCGAAAGTGATTCTAAATTGAACAGAAACAACAATATCAAAATTTACAAATGTGTCCTTTGTGGGACTTCAGTATAAAATCGGATTAAACATATATGGGAAATTACAAAAATCTTTTAAATTCCTTGAAGCTGAGGTTTGTATAACTCGCGAAATATGAACATATTGCATATAATGTAAATTCATTTCTATAACATGAAGTGTTTTTGTCATAACCTTAAAATATTGGTAACTTAAATAACTTATTTAC
>NW_026884622.1:0-57304 GCF_032173495.1 Musca vetustissima
ATTTTTCGCGATTTTCAAAATTTTCTCACCTTTTAAACCTTCCCTGAAGCTGCACGAACATTTCAAGACTAAGATAAGAAAAATCCGTTCAGCCGTTTTCGAGTTTTAGCGAGACTAACGAACAGCAATTCATTTTTATATATGTACAGCGAGTGTAATAAGTAATTTGCCTTAATATAAATTTGACAAAATTCTAATATATACGCCTAAAGCCAGCATACTAAAGATGTAAAATGAATTATGTATGATGGGATATGTTTGTGGACATATTTAGATCTTATTTCTGCAAGAATCACTGCGAAAGACCTATTGGTCACGAAGATATCGGCCAAACTCTATAGCAACACAAAAATGATTATCACAAAAAAGTATTTTGCTTTTTATTATCATTTTTGAAAAAATCATTATATAACACACGCTTTGTCTTTTTATAGTTACCATTGCGGATAACCACATACTAAAAGCGATTTGGCGACGATTCCAATAAACCACGGCATTTTTTCGCGAATATTTTCTCACATTTACGTTCAATACATTCTCCAGCAATTTTTCATTTAATATATGGTAATTTCTCGTCCTAATCTCAAAATGAGAGTATTAGATATGGTCGTCGCGGCTTCAAAACATCCCAAATAACTTTAGAATAATAAAAAGGAGGTTTTGCAAAATATATCACGAGGACAGGACCCCAAAAACTATTAAAACCAAAATCCGACAAACAAATTATTAAAAAAAAAAATCGCGAAACCCCATTTTTCAGACTTTGAAAACTTTATGGTCCATTAATATTGATCTAGGAACCAATATATGCGATGAAAATAGCAATAAGAAGGTCAGATTCTAAGATATGAACGGTTTTGTGGCAATAGAAATACATCAAATTTCGAAAATAAATAGATCGACCAGTTTATTCACTGATGCATTTTATTCGCAACTGATGGTGTTAAACGGATGTAAAATATTGACTGCGTATTCGTCACCAGCTACCACAGTTTTTTAAAACGCAAAAGTATTTGACGAAGAATGATGTTTTCTCCCAACTTCATGTACTGTTTGTAGTTTCTGTTGTTTTAGAACTGTTAATTTCTTTGAATCTGACCGCCTTATTGCTATTTTAATCGCATATATTGGTTCCTAGATCAATATTAATGAACCATAAGGTTTTCAAAGTCAGAAAAATGGGGTTTCGCGATATTTTTTTTAATAATTTGTTTGTCGGATTTTGGTTTTAATAGTTTTTAAGGTCCTGTCCTCGCGATATATTTTGCAAAACCTCCTTTTTATTATTCTAAAGTTATTTGGGATGTTTTGAAGCCGCGACGACTATATCTAATACTCTCATTTTGAGATTAGGACGAGAAATTACCATATATTAAATGAAAAATTGCTGGAGAATGTATTGAACGTAAATGTGAGAAAATATTCGCGAAAAAATGCCGTGGTTTATTGGAATCGTCGCCAAATCGCTTTTAGTATGTGGTTACCCGCAATGGTAACTATAAAAAGACAAAGCGTGTGTTATATAATGATTTTTTCAAAAATGATAATAAAAAGCAAAATACTTTTTTGTGATAATCATTTTTGTGTTGCTATAGATTTTGGCCGATATCTTCGTGACCAATAGGTCTTTCGCAGTGATTCTTGCAGAAATAAGATCTAAATATGTCCACAAACATATCCCATCATACATAATTCATTTTACATCTTTAGTATGCTGGCTTTAGGCGTATATATTATAATTTTGTCAAATTTATATTGAGGCAAAATACTTATTACACTCACTGTATATAGATATATAGATTAATAGATACGAGATCTTTAAAATTCTCTCACATTTGTCTTCTCCATTGAGTTATTACTGTGCTATCTCGATAGTCATTCGTTGCTTCTGCTATTTTGCATAACGTTTGATTGTCTTTGTTCGTGAAGATGAGAAGCGGTGAGTAGTGGTCCCATATGGAATATGTATGCCTTTGAATAAAACGAGCACTGCCGCTGATATGCGATGAAATTTTTGATGTCCTCCCATACGAGCAGCACCACGGCTTAGCTCTCGTATGTTTTTATGTTGGTCGGTTCGCTTATCTTCATACCAGTTCGCCATACGAACATTTATTGTCGTTGTTGTTTGCCAGCATTTTTTGTTGTTTTGGGTTTAAATTGCAAGCGTGAGTCAGCGTGTCATCGGCATCCTAGCGACCGTCAGAGAAGCATTTTTGGTTTGGCTGGCATTACAGAATTTGATTCTGGCTCCACGTCATACGCTATGCCGTACCACCGTAGAGGTTTGAAGTCAAATTATTTCCCTGTCAGCCAACCCGTCACAGCGTGAATGCTTCTTGTTGTCGTTCATGTTTCCGTTAGAATGCTATGCATAATCTCATGTATGTATGCGAACTCATATACATATTCCCTTGCATACACATTCGACATTGAATTAAGCTCCATGAACATAAAAATATATACGAAATATAAAAAAGAGAAAAAAATTATAGCTCGGTTATTTGATCATTCCAAAGCAATAAAATCGTGAATACTGACTGTCTGAATAGGATTTAAATCGAAGTTCTCAATTTTGAAACTCCTTAACACAGAAATGTTCTAAAAATAGGTGGACCAATCTAAATAAATTAAATCAAATCGATCTTGGGATTACCATAGACTATATACACATTTAAAATTCCTCGTGAATGTGGATGCGATGCTATAAGCAATAATCATACCTCAGAAATTATTATCCCTGACAATAAGATCGGGGAAATGTACTTCCCATTATAATATGTTTTCTAACATTTTTTAAAAGTGTTATATTTTAATAATTTTTTACCAAAATTATTTTTAAACATCTATTCTACTAAAATCGCTAACTAACAACACTGAAATGTTTACTAAAGAAGCAAAACTACGAAACTATAGACTCTCAGATTGAAATATATGGATAGGGACTTAAACATGCGGAAAATTACGCGTGATTCTTTTATGCGGGGTATGTAGAAACATGAACCTCTCTAGAAAATGTACTGCGAAGTTTTTGTTTAGACAGAAAGGTCCCGGAACCACAAATTACATATACTTTGTAATGCTAAATTATAGTCACTTGCGCCTAGGACAAATAAAGGTGTTGGCTATACTCAAAGATGGGCCGATATGAAAGTTTCAAATTAGAGATTTATTTCAAATTGAAAAAATAATAGTTTAAATCCAATTAATGTTTAAAATGCAATAATGTAACAACTATTATAAGTTTGTGTGACCTCAAAGGATTTTAAAGCCGCAAAATATTACACCTAGTCATAAATTTTAGTATACAATACAATCGTAATATCTTTATTAGAAAAGTCGATCTAGACATAGGTATCTATCCGTCCGTCTGTCTGTCCATTAAAATTTGTAAATAAAGTGCAGACCACAGTTATGGGGGGTTTCAAATAAGTAGGGTTTGGGAATTCCCATTTTTTTATTTCCGTGAAATCGGGAATTCAAAATTTTCATTCCCGGGTACCCAGGAATTCCCGGGGCTTTTCACAACCTTTGTAAGTAAAAAATGGTAAAGGGTAGGAATGATGTTATATTATTTAAATAATTAGAATTATAAAAAAATTACGTTCTACGTCATTATAAAATAATTCCTTTGCATATATGTCAATTAAGTCCTCAGAAAGTAGGTTATCCCGGTAAAAAGTTCTAATGTATATGCCGTTTAAGAATTCATTTTCAGATAAAAGTATTTTAGTATGTTTTTGGCAAAACATTGTATTAACAAACATATGAAGATTTTTTAATTTGCGCATTCAACAGGTTGCTTGATATACTGTTTCTAATGTTGATGCCAAAATGTCCAGCAATTGAAAATATTCTTCCACATTTTATGGACTTTTACTCACATTATAACATATTTCTTTAAAAAAAAAGAAACTACTGTGACTAGGTTTTGATCTTATAGATGTTGACTTTGGAAGCATTTTAATTTAATTTCAAAACATGCACACCTTTGGAGTATCTTCTTCACTACTAGATGACCAGATTCGACTTCATTGAAAACCTAAATATCTTCTGTATACACCTTTGCGTCTTTTTGGCACATCCGTATTCCCCAAACTATCTGTGTCTATTAAAAACTATCTGTGGAATTGAATGGTCGATGGAAGTTTGTTGATCTTACAATGTTTTCAAGACAGCATCAACAATAATTTAAATGTATGGCATGATTCTAGCAAAATAACCCTTCAATAGGACATTTAGAATAAATTTTCTCATGACGTTCGCCCTATCTGAAACAGTTGCTACAACGTGGGTTTCAAAACATAATTCCAGCAGTTTTTCTTCAAGCATTGTCCGATTTTCCAACCTGTCTATTATGTTAATCGGTTTTAAAATGAACATCTTCCACTTATACACACATTAAAATTTCCCCTTATGGTTGTTGTATTCTCATAACGGTAGCCCAATATTAAGTTAGCTTTTTAAGGGTAGCCCCCATAAAACGGTATTTTGTAATATGAGGAACTTTGACGATTTTTTAAACAGAATTGGTAGTAATTTTATATTTTCGATTGTCATTGAGCAGAAAATTTCCGTACCAACAAATATTCCTTCAACAGAATTGCTTCTAATTTAATATAAGGGATACTTACTGAGCAGAAAATATCTCTAATTAAAATTATCAATATATGCCCATGTGTCCGGGTCTCCAACTAATAACGCCATCCCTTAATATTCGGTATTTGGCTTAATTTTATATTTTGGATCATCATTGAGTACAAAATTTTCCTAACACAATTTGTCCAAGCTTTGGTGATTTGGACATGTTTTTCAACCTAATCAGCTGTAGTTCGTTGTTTGGTTGTTTTATTTGGTAGCATAAATTCTACTAAAAGTTATCAATATTGGTCCACCTTTGTAGGGTAGCCCCTATATAACGGTACATACAATATTCGATATTTTGGGGATTTTCGTCAAGCAAATTGGTTGTAATTTTATATTTTATATCATCATTGAGTACAAAATATCATTACAAAAAATTATCAATATTGGTTCAAGTTTCCGGGCAACACCCATAAAATAGCATCCCCCATACCATTACTCAAGTGGTGTCAAATCTTTGTATTAGCTGTAATATGTCATTCCGGTATATTGGGGGGTAAGAAAAAAATCTCTATTTAGGTCCAAGTATTTTAAAGGCCGAATTTTCTCAAAGAGTTGGCTATAATTAGGCATACCGGATTCCAGTGAATAAATAACATCACCTTAACGTTTAAAAAAACGCCATAAATATTTATCGTTCAATTTTTCGGTATGTTTAAGTTCTTACCCCCATTTTTACAATTTGCAATTTTATAGTCACATGTTCAACCTGAATAGGTAACATCATGAGACACTTTGTTCTAATAAATGTTTTCGATGGATATTTTGGTATAACCTTCACATAAGGTATTTTGCTTCGATACAATTTTTTTGTGCCGGATATATGTGAGGTATTCTTTTTATAAGTTCAAAGATATTGACAAATGATTAGGCATATAACCACCATAATATGGTACCACTTGATTTGGTACTTTAAGGAACAACATGTTCCTATGGAACTATTATTATTATTTTCATGGAAATTTCCTGAATGGACACGAACTCCATTCAGAATGTCTTCTGATTTCCCATCCTAGGATTTGGCCAACATTTACGTGCATTCTATGGAAAACGTGTACATACAATTTTCGCGTGTAAATTCAATGATATACTTTTAAATTTTTTAGGTATTCTCACAAAAAAATAGTTTCAATACAATGTCAATCCAATTGAAAAAAAAAAATAATAATAAAATATTTAGAAAATTTTTCAATAATTGACAAATGTAGACTTAAAGGAATGATACGCGGCCAATTTTTGCCCAAAATGTCTCAAATTACCACCTATGACGTGGTGCAACCAAATAGCTCGATAATAATTTTGTGGAAATGCAAATATTCTTCATAAAATTTTTTGCAAATTTTTCGCGATTTTCAATTTTTTTGAACCTTTTAAACCTTCCCTGGAGCTCCACGAACATTTCAAGACTACGATAAGAAAAATCAGTTTAGCCGTTCTCGAGTTTTAGCGAGACTAACGAACAGCAATTCATTTTTATATACATACTAGCGGGCCCGGCAAACGTTGTCTTGTCCATTTTAGATTTGTTTGTATATCCTACATCATAAGGTGGAGTGTACAGATCTTTGTAATACCTTGGTATTTATCAGAGCACACATAAAGAGACATTACAGTGCTGAATATCTACAATTTGATGTTTATGAGCGAGTCTTGTTGCTATTTTTGCATTCAAAGTTTCGGTGTATATACATTTATTAATACTTGAATTTATGGATAAAATGTAATAAACTTATATGCACATATAAGTTTGACTTTGGGAATTAATTACATATTCCCAATATATTTATAAGACTTCCTCATATCGGTAGTCCAATGTTAACTTAGCTTTTTCACCCTTCACAATTTAAAATAGAGCTTTGAAATTTGCACATGCATTACTACTACTCCTATTGTTCACTTTTTAGGGTAGATCCAGTGGCTGTAATTTTTTATTTCGGATGATCAAAACCTCATAACAAAAATTATCAATATGGTCCAAGATTCCAGTTAGCCCCCATATAATAGTATCGTCCATTGTTTGGTATTTTCTCATGTGGTGTCAAATCTTCCTACCAAAAAATAATATATATCCATTCCAATTGTGGTAGCTATAATAAGTCATTCCGGAATATTGCGGAAATTTTGATATAGTCTCTGCATATAGGTTCCCCCATTTTCGGTATTATAATAACTTTGACCGAATTTTCCTTTAGAATTTGACATAACGGATTCCTGTGAATGAAAAACTTATTCCCAGAAATTGTGCACTATAACTTAACGTTTTTAAAAGACGCCGCACATATTTCCCGTTTATTTTTTGGTATGTTAAAGTTCTTAACCCGTTTTACAACCTGAGTGTCTGTAATTTTGAACATTATTTGTTCAAAGAACGAACAACGTACTACCAATTAATGCTGTATACATCGGTAGTTGACATATTGAGGTATTTGCAATTTTATAGTTACATCTACAATTTTTATAATAAATGTTTTTGGCGGAGTTTTTTTTTAAGTTTGCTGTTGTTTGATAGTTGATCTCTTTCCATTTGAGAATAGTGATATAATTTTCCAATGAAAATATAATTGTAAATTAGTATTCTCTGTGATACAGATTTTTGAATATATTCGAAGTGTTGTGTTTATAAGTTCAAGAACATTGACCAACGATTAGGCGTATAACCACCTGATTTGATATTTCCCGTGGCATAGCAACAGTTTAGGTACTTTAAAGAATTTTTAAGAAAAACAATCTAGGTCTGTAAGTTAGAATCATAAATCTATTCCGAATATCTTCTGATTTTCTTCCATGCGATTGTCCCAAAATTCACGTACAATTTATGGACAACGTGTAGATTCAATGATATACTTTTAAATTATTTTTTTTATTCTCACATAAAATATTTTCAACACAATGTCAATTCAATTGAAAAAAAAAAATTTTTGAAATTTTTCAATAATTAACAAATGAATGCTTTTAGGAATGATCCACCAAAATATCTCAAAATAACATATATGACGTTGTGCAATCCATATAGCTCGATATTAAATTCGCGGAAATGCTCATATGCTTCATAATTTTTTTTTTTGCAAATTTTTCGCGATTTTCAAAATTTTCTCACCTTTTAAACCTTCCCTGAAGCTGCACGAACATTTCAAGACTAAGATAAGAAAAATCCGTTCAGCCGTTTTCGAGTTTTAGCGAGACTAACGAACAGCAATTAATTTTTATATATATAGATATACATAGATACATACATATACAGTGAGTGTAATAAGTATTTTGCCTCAATAAAAATTTGAAAAAATTCCAATATATACGCCTAAAGCCAGCAAACTAAAGATGTAAAATGAATTATGTATGATGGAGTATGTTTGTGGACATATTTAGATCGTATTTATGCAAGAATCACAGCGTAAGACCTATTGATCTCGAAGATATCGGCCGAAATATATAACAATCCAAAAATGTTTATCACAAAAAAGTATTTTGCTTTTTATTATTATTTTAGAAAAAATTGTAACATAGAACACGTTTGGTCTTTTTATAGTTACCATTGCGGGTTACGACATACTATAAGTGATTTGGCAACGATTCCAATAAACCACGGCATTTTTTCGCGAGTATTTTCTCACATTTACGTTCAATACATTCTCCAGCAATATTTCATTTAATATTTCGTAATTTCTTGTCCTAATCTCAAAATCAGAGTATTAAATATAGTCGTCGCGGCTTCAAAACATCACAAATATGTTAAGAATAATAAAAAGGAGGTTTTACAAAATATATCGCGGGGACAGGACCTTAAAAACTATTAAAACCAAAATCCGACAAACAAATTATTAAAAAAAATATCGCGAAACCCCATTTTTCTAACTTCGAAAACTTTATGGTTCATTTTTACTGATCTAGGAACCAAAATATACTATGAAAATAGCAATAAGGAGGTCAGATTCAAAAATATGGACGGTTTTCTGGCAATAGAAATACATCTTATTTCGAAAAAAAATAGATCGAACCGTTTATTCCCTGCTGCATTTTATTCGCAACTGATGGTGTTAATCGGAGATAAAATATAGAATGCGTATTCGCCACCAGCAACCACAGTTTTTCAAAAGACAATAGGATTTGACGAATAATTATGTTTTCTCCCAACTTCATGTATTGTTTTTTATTACTATTGCTTTAGAACTGTTCATATCTTTGAATCTGACCTCCTTATTGGTATTTCCATTGCATATATTGGTTCCTAGATCAATATTACTGGACCATACAAATTTCAAAGTCAGAAAAATTGGGTTTCGCGATTTTTTTTTTCAATAATTTGTTTGTCGGATTTTGGTTTTAATAGTTTTTAAGGTTCTGTCCTCTCGTTATATTTTGCAAACCCTCTTTTTTATTATTCTAAACATATTTGGGATGTTTTGAAGCCGCAATGACTATGTTTAATACTCTTATCTTAAGATTAGGACGAGAAAATACCAAATATTAAATGAAATACTGATGGATAATGTATTGAATGTAAATGTGAGAAAATACCCACGAAAAAATGCCGTGATGTATTGGAATCGTCGACAAATCGCTTATAGTATGTGGTTAACCGCAATTGCAACTATAAAAGGACCAAACGTGTTTTATGTAATATTTTTTTCTAAAATAATATTAAAAAGCAAAATACTTTTTTGTGATAAACATTTTTGGGTTGTTATAGATTTCGGCCGATATCTTCGAGACCAATAGGTCTATCGCAATGATTCTTGCAGAAATACGATCTAAATATGTCCACAAACATATTCCATCACACATAATTCATTTTACATCTTTAGGCTTTAGGCGTATATATTGGAATTTTTCAAATTTTTATTGAGGCAAAATACTTATTACACTCACTGTATATGTACATATATGCATATGTAGATAGATAGATATCATGAACAAATATTAGGTTGGGGAAAAAGATATCCATTATTTTATTGGTAGATGGCTGTAATAAAATCGGAGAAATGTTTGAAGGTGTCCGGCATGTTAGCAGTCGTAACATCGCCCAGGAGCTAAAAATCGACCATTAAACTCTTTTAAAGCATTTCCACAACCATAGATTACAAGGAAGCACGATGTTTTGTTGCACACCAATTAACAGAAACAAGTGAAAAAAGCGTTAAATTCGGCCGGGCCGAACTTTTGATACCCTCCACCATAGAAATACTGACAAATTTTCGAAATGAAAATATATGGAACATACATATAACCAATATTCTACCAATCGATTGTTGTAAACCAAATAGAATTTTCAGTAATTTCAATAGGGGTTATCCCTAAAATCTCAAAACCCCAAAATGTTGACATATATTATTAACGCATGGTAGGGTGAAACATGTGTATAAAATCCTCAAAATACTCATACTATATGACCTGGAGCTATATGCGGGTCGATATAGTTCATTCCCAAACCTCATGTTCTAGTTTTTATGTCGATATCCTCCGATAGAAAAATGATTAAAATTTTTGGTGGAGATATTTGCTACCCAATAAGAACTAGAAGTACTAAATAATAAAATATGCTCCGCTCACTGGCTTAACACGATATAAGAAAACAATAACGCAAATTAAGAAAAACCTTAACATATTTCACTATGGTATATAAATTTAACATTTTCTTTCCAATTCAATGACCAACGACCGTTTCAAAACTAAATGTATGTACGTTATATACAAACATAAAAAATTTCGAATTTGTTACTTTTATATTTTTTTGAATAAAAGTTTTTATGGTTAATAACTTCGAATATGTGTATTAAAGGAAGCTTGTGTTTGTGTGCGCGCCTTGTATTCGTGTAGGTGCATGTTTGCCTGTATGAGATTGTGATAATGATGTGAGCGAATAGGATTTTTGATGTTTTATGGCATTGACAGTTTATATCATCGACTAAATTTCGTGCAAAAATACATATCTCCCTTTACGCGATTCGACAAAATTCCACGAGTATTCGATGCTTTGTTACTCGGAATGGTTCCCTTCCCGCACATGTTGTCTATATTCTCATATATAAATTCTTTGTTAATGATAACACATCTCATGTTCACAAACACAAACCGAAGCGTTGGCAGGCAGACATATTAAATAGTGTGGTATTGAATGTCACTACGACAGTATTCGCAAACAAGAATATTCTCGTATTTGTTACATACATTTAAGAATGATTGCACCAAAAAGTGTACGTGTAAATGTGTTCATTGTAAGTAAAATATTCAATTTTGAATATTCACATATAATTCATACTGTGAATGGAAGATAATGCTAATTCTATATATATATATACTAGCGGGCCCGGCAAACGTTGTCTTGCCCATTTTAGATTTGTTTGTATATCCTACATCATAAGGTGGAGTGAACAGATCTTTGTAATACCTTGGTATTTATCAGAGCACACATAAAGAGACATTACAATTTGATGTTTATGAGCGAGTCTTGTTGCTATTTTTGCATTCAAAGTTTCGGTGTATATACATTTATTAATATTTGAATTTATGGAAAAAATATAATAAACTTATATGCACTTATAAGTTTGACTTTCGGAATTAATTACATTTTCCCAATATATTTATAAGACTTCCTCATATCGGTAGTCCAATGTTAACTTAGCTTGTTTACCCTTCACAATTTAAAATAGAGCTGTGAAATTTGCACATGCATTACTACTACTCCTATTGTTCACTTTTTAGGGTAGATCCAGTGGCTGTAATTTTTTATTTCGGATGATCAAAACCACATAACAAAAATTATCAATATGGTCCAAGATTCCAGTTAGCCCCCATATAATAGTATCGTCCATTGTTTGGTATTTTCTCATGTGGTGTCAAATCTTCCTACCAAAAAATAATATATATCCATTCCCATTGTAGTAGCTGTAATAAGTCATTCCGGAATATTGCAGAAATTTTGATATAGTCTCTGCATATAGGTTCCCCCATTTTCGGTATTATAATAACTTTGGCCGAATTTTCCTTTAGAATTTGACACAACGGATTCCTGTGAATGAAAAACTTATTCCCAGAAATTGTGCACTATAACTTAACGTTTTAAAAGACGCCGCACATATTTCCCGTTTAATTATACCCTTTACCACACTGTGGTACAGGGTATTATGTCTTTTTGCATATGTTTGTAACAGGCAAAAATAATCGAGATAGACAAATGGTTCCTTTTGAGAATATGCATAGAATCACTTTCTGAGTCGATTTATGCATGTCCGTCTGTCCGTCCGTCCGTCCGTCCATATAAGGGTACCCCCCAATTTTCGGTATTTTGGGGTTCTTGAACGCGTTTTTCAACCAAATTCTTTGTAATTTGGTTTTTTGTAGTCGTATATGGTAACAAACCTCCCTCCTAAAAATTACTAATATTCGCCTCCTTTTAGGGGTGGTCCGATTTGTATGAAATTTGGCATAGTTTCGTCCGATTTCATGTAAATAGTGCACCAAACTCCCAATAGTGGTCCGACTAAAGCAATATTTTGCACAGAGTACTGAATTAGGTCCCGACTGATGTATGAGAAATTTTGTTGGAATCGGTTCAGATTTATATCTAAATATGCTATATATAGTTTCGTCCGATTTTATATAAATGGAGCAACATACTGCCAATACTTATCCGATTGAGACAACATTTTGCACCGCGTACTAATGCGAATGCGAAGTTTTGTTGAAATCGGTTCAGATTTAGATATAGCTCCCATATATAGTTTCGTCCGATTTAAGGTAAATTGTGCACCAAACTCCCAATATTGGTCCGATTGAAGCAAAATTTTGCACAGAGTACTGAATTAGGTCCCGACTGATGTATGCGAAATGTCTATATCTACAGGATATTGTAGATATTAACATGTCTTGCATGTACCCATAGTGGTGAAGGGTATCATATAGTCGGCCCCGTCCGACTTTTGAACTTTCCTTACTGGTTTTTGGTATGTTAAAGTTCTTAACCCGTTTTACAACCTGAGTGTCTGTAATTTTGAACTTTATTTTTTCAAAGAACGAACAACGTACTACCAATTAATGCTGTATATATCGGTAGTTGACATATTGAGGTATTTGCAATTTTATAGTTACATCTTCAATTTTTATAATAAATGTTTTTGGCGGAGTTTTTTTTTAAGTTTGCTGTTGTTTGATAGTTGATCTCTTTCCATTTGAGATTAGTGATATAATTTTGCAAAGAAAATATAATTGTAAATTAGTATTCTCTGTGATACAGATTTTTGAATATATTCGAAGTGTTGTGTTTATAAGTTCAAGAACATTGACCAACGATTAGGCGTATAACCACCTGATTTGATATTTCCCGTGGCATAGCAATATTTTATGTACTTTAAAGAATTTTTAAAAAAATAATCTAGGTCTGTAAGTTAGAATCATAAATCTATTCCGAATATCTTCTGATTTTCATCCATGCGATTGTCCCAAAATTCACGTACAATTTATGGACAACGTGTAGATTCAATGACATTCAAATAGTTTCAACACAATGTCAATTCAATTGAAAAAAAATATATATTTTGAAAATTTTCATTAATTGACAAATGAATGTTTTTAGGAATGATCCACCAACACCAATTAAATTCGCGGAAATGCTCATATGCTTCATAATTTTTTTTTTGCATCGGTAGTTTGCATGTGCAATACGAATAGGTAACATCGGACGGAGTTTTTGGTAAAACTTTCAAATTAGATAATATGTCATGGATATTTTTTCTAATATTGCTGATTTTTTGTTAGTTGTTCTCTTTCCAGCTGAGCTCAATGATAGATTTTTGCACATTTTTAGTATCGGATATATGCGAGGTGTTCTGTTTAAAAGTTCAAAGATATTGAAAAACGATTAGGCTTATAACCACCTGATTTGATATTTCACGTGGCATAGCAACATTTCAGGTACTTTAAGGAATAACATGTTCATATTATTATTATTTTCAAACAAATTAATTTAGGGCATGGATCATAGAATACTTCATATCCTGAATGGACACGAACTCGATTCAGAATGCCTTCTGATTTAGTCCTAAAATGTACGTACATTCTATGGAAAACGTGTGATATACTTCTCAATTATTTGTTGTATTCTCCCAAAAAATGTTTCAATACAATGTCAATCCAATTGAAAAAAATTAAATATTTTGAAAATTTTCAATAATTGACAAATGTAGGCTTAAAGGAATGATACGCTACCGATTTTCGCCAAAAATATCTCAAAATAACAACTACGATGTGGTGCAATCCAAATAGCTCGATACTAAATTCGTGAAAATGCAAATATGTTGCAAAATACTTTTTGCAAAATTTTCACGGTTTTTTACTTTTTCTCACCTTTTAAACCTTCCCTGGAGCTCCACGAACATTTCAAGACTACGATAAGAAAAATCAGTTTAGCCGTTCTCGAGTTTTAGCGAGACTAACGAACAGCAATTCAAATTTGAAAAAATTCCAATATATACGCCTAAAGCCAGCAAACTAAAGATGTAAAATGAATTATGAATAATGGAGTACGTTTGTGGACATATTTAGATCGTATTTCTACAAGAATCACAGCGAAAGATCTATTGGTCTCGAAGATATCGGCCTAAATATATAACAACCCAAAAATGTTTATCACAAAAAAGTATTTTGCTTTTTATTATTATTTTAGAAAAAATTGTTACATAGAACTCGTTTGGTCTTTTTATAGTTACCATTGCGGGTAACGACATACTATAAGTGATTTGGCAACGATTCCAATAAACCACGGCATTTTCGCGAGTATTTTCTCTCACATTTACATTCAATACATTCTCCAGCAATATTTCATTTAATATTTGGTATTTTCTCGCCCTAATCTTAAGATGAGAGTATTAAACATAGTCATTGCGGCTTCAAAACATCCCAAATATGTTTAGAATAATAAAAAAGAGGTTTTGTAAAATATAACGCGAGGACAGAACCTTAAAAACTATTAAAACCAAAATCCAACAAACAAATTTTTTAAAAAAATTCGCGAAACCCAAGCGTTATCCCGTTTGATATTTTGAGAATTTTTAATTCTAAATGATATTTTGGGTTCTAACAGTTATACTCTCAATAAATTTTGTTGCTTCCCTTACCCCTTTTGTATTGTTTCACTTTTTGCTATATATCGTCCAAATAATTATCCTGGTCATTGTGCATTACATCGGAAGTTTTAGCCACACTTTCCAACAACATTCGCTGCAGTTTCTCAGGTGGGTTTGCAAATAAATTTAAGTATCCCAACAGGGATAGGAACAAGTTATAAAATGTTAGGAATTGGCAAACTTCTCGGTTTTTTTTTACTTTTTTAAAGAATTTTGTTATAAAGTTACATTATGGAGTGGGAAAATATTCCAAATCTTCCAATTTGTTTCAAGTTTGAATGATGTAATGTGATATGCCATTTTCGCACCAAATAGTTCTCCTTCTTACCAGCATCATATAATTAAGTAAATAACCCCATTGGCCTTAAACCGGGGATATCAAAAGTAAAGTACAATATAAAGATGAAACAACTTTGAAGAAACCTTGACCCCACGGTCAATAACCGGGTACATTTGTACCTTTTTAAGAATAAAAAATGGATTTTAAATTTTCAATAATGGAGATATTAGGACCAAAATTTTTTGCAATTCATTCTTGAGGTATTTTACTAATAATTGATGAAAATTTATAAAAATGATCCATATATATAATTCTTAAAAAAAAATTAAAATATTACCTACATTGATAAATAACCGTGGTCTAAAGTTAACACTGTAATATATTAAAATTTGGACTATAGTGCGGTTTTTGGTTTTAAATTTGTCTACATGGATCTAATCTAGATGTAGGAACTCAAAATTATATATTACATATATATAATCTTAATCTTAAACACATATCTTAAACACATATTAAAATCCATGTCTAAAACAATCATAGTAATTTCGTTATAGCTTTTAAATGGGTTAAGTATTTTAATTAATTTTTATTAGGGATCCTATTTAGGTGTTTGCAATTGTTTGTAACACTCGACAACATGGGGATATTAGGGCGACTTATGGAAATCAGCAACTGCCTTGGCTTTCCTTTGGTATTGATGATTATTGTCCGTTATTTTGGACTTAAAAATATTTCTATAATCAATTTGAACTGATTTAGTACAATTCTAAATTGGCGTACAATCTCTAGACTCATAAAATGTGAATAATGGACAATAATCGTTGTTTTAGTCTCTGTATATCAAAGGAAAACTAGGTGGTTGTTGACTTCTAGGAGTCGCCCTAATGGTCCCATGTTGTCTATGTCTACAAAAATTTGCAGAGGGGTTAGGGAACATCTAAATAAAATCCATATAAAAAATAATTAAAAAGACTTAACCCATTTGAAAAGTATAACGAAAATACTATTGCTGAGTGAGATATTGAAACCCAACCTTCTCGTTTGGCTGTAATTTCAATTCTAGTAATTTATTTATGAAATATTCTTACTTAAGTACTACATAAACTAATCTAATTTAGCCTAATCTTAAACACATAACAACTTGTACAACTTATATGTAGTCAAGACATAATAAATACTTAAATAAATTCGTTTTATTTGTCTTTTATATCCAAATAATTCGGACATACTTATACAATTTGTAGCCGTTTATCTATAATTATTATTATTTATTATTTTTATTTTTTTTTTTTTTGAAAAATGTGTAATTTCAGTCAATCGATCCAGAGTACGTACACTCCTTTTGGTTAGGTTCCAAACTGTGGTGCATATTTTTTAAATCGACACTGACCGTGCTATTATGTCCCCAATTATCGTTGCCATTTCACGAATTTACAGAGAGAATAAAATTTACAATTCAATAGGCTCTTTCTTATCATCCATAATGTGATCTTATCGCAGCTGTTGCCGACATTAACACTTCATATACCTTCTGCGAATAATATGCCACGAAATTATGATAATGGTAAAGTTTGTCATCATCATCAATATACACAAGAACGGACAAATGTTGAGATGAAAAACACAAAAAAAAAATAGAGTAGATGCAGGAGCGAGAGAACTTTACTTCGATGTTTCCAACAAACCTTTTTCACCACCAATTGAGAGGCGAAAAGCTTTTTGAGCAAACCGCTTTGTACAAATACCGGAAGGAAAGCTCAACACTGGCATGGCCTTCGTTTCGGTTGCATCCGCACGTTGTTGTCAGTCATCGCAGCTTCATCATCACGTACGGTTCAAAACTCGCTTCACCCAAACGCTAGCATCCGTTAGAAAGGTTATTCATTTATTGTTGTTGTTTTTACTAGCATTGTTGGTATTTTGTGTGTCCTTTTGTTAAAAGTGACTGCCTCATATCCCCGCTCTGGCAATACGGTACGGCATACCGGAGATAAATTGAGAACGAATATAGCTTCAAATAACAAACAAAAAAATAGTAACAATAACAACAACACAACGTTGTTCTGCAGAAAGGATTGTAACACATCCGACTGATTGAAAGGCGGCCCTTTTGTGCTCTCGGTCGGTCGGTCGGTCGGTCGGTTAATTTGTCTGGCTGTCGTATAGTCAAAAAATACGTCAGTTGTTCCGTTGCTGGCAGCATGAGAGCTTTTTAGATATACTTCAGTCTTCCGCTTACATCGTGTGTGCGTGTGTTAAAATGTGACCAAATGTGCACGGATTCGGATGCATAAAATTTAATAGAGTTTCAGTTTTCCGACGGTTAATGATAAGATTGTTAAAAAGAAACGCGCAAAGTGTGCTCAAGTTCGAGTGCTGAGTACGCCACTAATGGCATTTCCATTTTTTGAGGTGGATAATCGATGTGAAGCAGATTTGCCAATTGTCGCTATGGCAATCGAATAATTGTGTTCGATCATACTCCAAGAAAATCATATCTACTAACATTCATATGAAATAGCCACACCAATACATATGAACACAACATATGCAGACATATAGCTACAATATTCACCAATAATTGTTTAATTGTTTAATTATAATAATATTTCTTTCATTCATGCCGTGATTGAAGGCGGCCGGGGGAGTGTGGGAGGGTGGTACAGTGAAAGTGTGTTTGTGTGCATCACTACGTTTTGTTGTGTGTAAACGTGTGTCTGCCTGACAAATGAGCATCGTTTTGATTCATGAATTGTTTATGTTTCTGACATAACTCGGTCAGTTGGTCGATGACATATCTTTGTCACATGTTACGCATAATTAATGGATACAAACGCACGTATGTGGTCAAATACACACATATGCTGTACGTATGCATGTGTGTATATATGGCGTACGAATGCGTGCATATTTACATACATGTGTATGTGTGTATGTCAATCGCATTCACTCACTCACACAAACCAAGCATATATGCGAAGTGTTACGTAGCATAAGTCCCATTCCGTTTTAAGTCCTGTTGCGAAACAATAGCCGTCGGATAGTGGCAATTTGCCGACAATCAAACCTAAATTAATGCAAGTGTTTAATGTAAGTGTACGTACGTGTGGACTGTCTGCCAGTATAACTGACAATTCGATGAGAGTGTTTCCTCTTTCCGCTAATAACATATTAGTTTAGCGCGTTTTCTATTGTATTGTCTCTAAGCACAGTGGCTAAACTGTGGCCATTGGATTTTAACCCAGACAAAGTCAGAGATTTTTTACTTCAACACTTAACTATTTAGTTTAAAACTACTAATATGTTGAATAAAATATGATTTTTGAAATAGAATGTGAATATTGAAAAACTATGATTTTAGTATGAAGATCCGAGTGTGAATGAAATTGTACAAAAGTTAAATGTCAACATTATAAAATACAAATGTTATCATAAATTGAAATTCCATCAAAAAAAAAAAAAAAAAAAAAAAAAAAAATTGGTGCTTCCATATTCATCTGTTACCGCTGTAAAAATCCCATGATGCACTAAAAAATCATTTTGAAATAGTTATAAACTTATGAGGAAAATGGACAAATATATAAGGGATGTTATTTTCATAATAGTCAAATGCTCACGGAAATACCGAATTAAAGGCAATTAAATGGATATTTTGTTACTACTTTCCAAGTACTTAAAATCGGATAAGGATACTTAAAAAGCACAATAATGGAAAAAATTATTTTGAACTTATAAATACAACACATATCCCATGTGATATCTGAGCCACTGCCCGAAACTTGATCGTGTCCTTAATAGGAAACAACATCGGGAATATTTTTGACAAAATTGCTAATACATAGGCATATGTTTTTATGTTTTAGTAAAAACGAAAACGTCTATCAATATATTCAATATAGTTAGTAATGTTAGTTAGTAATTCGCTATATACGATTACAAATACGTCAACAAAACACGAAGGTATCATTGAACATTTTCTTATATTCGGGAAGAATACATTTGAATTCGAATCCTACATGGAGGCAATTCCGCATTAGGGGAGACTGGGGCACCTTCGGCACTTTTTTTTTAGAGCTCTATATCTCAGTACATATTCAATATATATAACAACTATATGGCTGATTATTGTCCTCTGACACTTAATTATGAAAAATAGTACCAAAAAGATATAAAAAAGTAGTATTAGTTAAAAAATTTTACAGTTTTGTAAAAAAAGTCAAATTCGCCGAATGTGCCCCAACCCGGGGTAGCTTCGGCATTTGATGGGGCACATTCGGCACCATAGTCATAGCCGGGTAATTGTCATCGCTATCAGTCTGGTTGAAATTCTGATCATCTAAAGGCTCTATTTGGTTTAAATACGCCACACAATGTTTGAATTATAGGGCTTTATTTTCTAGCGGCGGACGTTTACATCTCAAGGTCGCACACACCATCAGAAATGGGGGTTTTCTATCGCATTTTCGTCAATATAAGCACGTTTGATCTTATATATGCAATTTCGAACCATGTTAAAGGATTAGTTTTAAAGACAAACTCAAAAACATTTTAAGGAAATAATATTGCACAACCTGTATATGGCCGAATGTGCCCCAATTTAAAATGCCGAATGTACCCCGAATGTACTTTTTATAGTTTTTTCATTTTTTTCGATCAGTTTTGTAAAAATATTATATTTTTAAATATTTCTATAATAATACACATCGTAGTTAACCACTTTTTAATAATATTGTCTTAAAAATTTAAAAAGTTTTATACACGAAATACTTACGAAATGGAATTGAAATATTACAGAAACATCTATAAAAATACAAAAACCTATGTATCTAAATAAGCTTATTAGCTAGAAATTTCAAACTTTGTGTAAGTTATTTATTTCGATATTCGATACCTATGTATCCAAACTAGTGATGTACGGTGAGTGCTTCATATCGAAAACGCGATTGCCGAAGGTGCCCCGATGCCGAAGGTGCCCAAGTCTCCCCTACATGCTGGCTGTGTCTAACTTATATTTGCCTTTATGGTTCCTCAAATGTATTTTTTTAGATGTAAAAAATGTTTGCACTGTGTATTGACTGAACCAATTTCACTTACGTTTTCCTTCGACTGTTTGTAATTGCATTGGGAAGGTTTTTACGAAACAAATTTGAGAAAAACATAAAAAAGTCGGAAAATTGGAATAATCGAACGTTGTGTTAGTTACATCGTTTATAACTAAAGAACGTCTGCACCGATTTTGACGATTCAAAGCACTTATAAATCGTATGTGGTCAGAATAGGAAAATATTCAAACAAATTGTGAGATTCCGCCAAAACAAATATATTATGTAATATTTACAATTCCCCGGCAAACATTGTTTTGCCTTAGTTATAGGTATATTTAAGTTTTAAACAAATTGTTAATTAGTTTCCAGATTTGTATATCCGACGTTAACTTTCTCTGAATTTTTTTTTACCCTTAACTGTCAAAAAATATATATAGATTCTATAACAAAACATATACCAATCAATATAGATAATCTAGCAACAAATAATAAATTGTTAAAAAATTCGGTGAACTTATATCTGAGTGGAAGCAATATTCGAGAATTCCTTTTATATGTATGGATGAAACTGTATACCACTAAACGATACATTGTCGACTGTTTCAAAATTTGAAAAATCAAATTAAGGATTTCCAAATTATCGCCAGCTGTACTGAATTTTCATTCAATACTGAACAGTTTTAAATTATAATTCGTGGCATTATTATAACATAGTACGAAATTATTATTATTGTTATTATTAGAATTTTTGAACTTTGTTAGAGTCTTACAAAAATACGCTTAACAAAAATGTTTTAAAGTAGGCCCAAAACACACGGTAGTTAATACCCCCCACCCCCCCCTTTTCCCATTTTAATTTTTCAAGATTTTCTATGGACTGGTAAATGAATACAAATGCTTGTTAAGGTTTGTAACTTTGCACATATATAATTAAAGATTTAAAAGAGAAGAAAAATAATTTACAAAAAAATTTTGTAATTTTTTTGTTGTTGTTTTTTGTAATTAAAAAAAGTCCTTATTTTTGATGGCGGGCATGATAACTCCTCACTGGAACATCGGAATCCGAAAATTCCAACGGTGTTAGAAAGAATACATGTCTGGCTCTCGTGTGAACTAGGATTATTTACTTCGCTCTAAAATTAACAAAATGGTGGACCTTGGAAAAAAATATTTTTGGAAAATCGCCGATTTTTTACCAAAAACCAAGTTAAAAAAATGAAGAAGATTTTCACCGATTGGCATTATCCTAGTTCATACGAGAGCTATACACTCCCAGAGAAACGTGTAAAAATTTGAAATCGATTGGATTATTAGTTTTTGAGTTATCGTGCCCGCCATTCGCAAAAAATGTTTAGAGAAAAACGCGTTTAAAGTTTGAGAAGCCCTTCAGCCGTCACTTGATGCTGACACAATAAATCGGCTATATCTTCAAGAGTTCTTGAGATTTTCACTTGAAATGTTGTAGAGATATTCTTTACTCAGTGTAGATTCGAATTATATCAACAAAAATTTTGACCCCGAGAATGGGGGGTCCCCTTAACAAAATCTGTGGTTTCCGGGCAACGCAATGAGATTACAATTTATGAAGCTAAGATAATGTTTACGGAATTTAAACAACCACGTTTGTTTTTTATTATTTATAAACCGATTTAACCAGTAAATGCATCTCTCTATGTATGTCCACTTGCTTAAACATGGTAAATAAATCCGTGAGACGAATTTTTAGGGTTTCGAAATATATATATATATATATAAAGATTATAAATTTAGCAAACATTATTTATTGTAATAATATCATAATATTTATTTAGTTTGTATTATATGAAATTTTCTCATACACATATATTTCCTAATAGTTCCGACAAACTTTTTAGTTTATTTACATACATACTTAGTTATATTATATTTTTCTCAATAATATGTAAACATTTTTTAATCCAAGTAAAGTTTTTAAAGTTTCATGTCATTTATTTTCATTTCAAAACCGGGTCGCTTTTTTCATAGGTTTTCCTATATAGATTTAAAATATAGCACAGTTATTATAAGATAGAACAATATTTTCAGCTCCTGCTCTTTTTAAAAAAATATATACTTTGTTGCGTTACCTATAATCTGACTTCGCGTACACAAATATTCAACTTCCACACCATGACAAACTTATTTTTTACGGCCAGTATGCTGGAACTATAATTTACATATATACAGAGACTACAGTATCGTATGAAGCATTGTTGTATGGTTGAAATGCAAATTTTAATAATATTTAAAAAAGATCCAAGTCATGTGTTAAATTTCAGGGAATTGTAGTTTTGATTTTATTTTACAAATGTTTAAAGTTATTAAGACTTTTACTCTATAAATAAAATGACAATAATCATGTTTTAAAACTGGAATATCTGCAAATACTTATTTCGCAATTCTATTCAATTGAAATTATGTGTTGACTCATCCCTGGTTCTAAATTTATCCTATGGAAACATTCATCGTAAAGTCCATATACTGCAGTAACTTTTGTGCTATCTCAATTCGTACTAAATATAGCGCCAGTACAAAAGACAGGCTTTTTATCAACTTTTTTTTATAGAATTATATGTGTTTCACTTAAATTATCTTCATATGCAATTGATATTTCCTATATTTCATCTTACATTGTATTTTAATATAATTAATTGAAACTCTCAAAATATTCGACCTTCGGCATCTTTATTTATAAATTTAACATTTTTTATAACACAAAAACACATTGTTTCATTTATTTTCGAATCTTTTGCTGGTGCACACTGTACACTTCACATATACGAGTGCCACAGAAAACGAAAGAGAGAGAGAGAGAGAGAACACCGACAATTCAAATGAATTGGAGAAATTTACTCCCACAGTTGTGTATTTATCATGTGCAAAGAATAAAAGCTTTCTCCCTCCTTTCATTTGCACAGATACAAGGGCGACACACACAACAATACATCCTGTAAAAAAATTATAACAAAAAATACTGAAAAGTTAATATACACAAGTAATGGTGGCCGACAGTAGACATAATTAATTTAATCAATTATCCTCATTAACCGAACTGAGCAATGCAAGCAAGTGTGATTCCTATCAATGTCAATTCATAAATACAACGAGCAAAAAATAGTTTATCTAATCGATATCATAAAATCTAAACGAGAAGAAAAGCAATAATTATTACCCACTAATGAAAATTCGCGCCAAATATCTGTAGAGTGAAAGTGCATTTCGAACAAGCCAAAACAAACAAATCAAAACAGGAAAGTATGTATGTATGTTAAGTGTGCAAATAATACAAATAATTCGCCGAAATAAAAACAAAAACAACAATACAAACAACAACACAACATTCAAACAATCTAAAGGACAGCAGAGCGCAGAGGAAGCACGCACACGAACACACGGAGTGGAGTTTACTTAACTTCCGGTAACGAGGTCGTAACTCACAACGCTACAGCACGTGCTTAGTGATAATGACATACATTTCGTGTAATTAAATTTACTCTGTTTATATCGCACTTCGTCTGTTTGACGCTGCCGACGTACTCGTGGCCGTTGGCTTAGTCATTTTGTGCCGATATCGCATCGCTGTCCTCGCCACAACGTGCACATCGTGTTGTGCTGTGCTACCCGAGGATATTAGCAACACACTCACACGCACATCTCTTTACGAACACTCTTAATAGGAGTTGAAGGAGAATTACCGCTAGACAAAAGGGATTAGAATAATATTGGATGGATAACAAACGTAAGTCTACCACTACTTCGACTACTGCCATAGTTCTCATTCCACTTGCACAAGTGTTTCGATGGTGGCCAAGGCAATGACAACAACAAAACCAACAGCAACAACAAGTATGAAACTTTCTCAAGTGTCAATTAAGGAAAATTAGAGTCAAGAGTGTTTTGTTGTTTTTATTTAATATGGGCACAAGGGGAAACGGCCAAAGAACGAATAATTTAGGCTGCCCAGAAAACGTACAGGCAGACGGATCACAACCTGAAGGTTGAATGTAGTGGCAAAATTCTATTATTATTCACACTTTGGCATATTGGAATATTTTAAAACAGCCATTATTCCCGTCGAATGATGTGATTATTATTTGAGTATCAACTTTAACGTTGGTAATTCTTAGAATTTAATGACTTTTTCGCTTGGGGCTACACAATTCTCCGGAAAAATATGATGTCTATTTAATTGACAGGCTGTGTTGTTTATTGTCATAAGTTAGCCTATTTACAATTGAACCGTATATTGGCCAAAACACAAGCGACAATTATAAATCTTTTAAGAAAATGTTTTGTCATATGAAAAACAATTTTCAGTAAAATGTATTTTTGTTCGGGTAATATTTAATATAAGATTTAAATCTGTTCATTATATAACTATTTCTTCTAATTTGACTCATACAATATAATTGATGTTATTGCTAATAGTACATTTACATTGTACCGGATATTTTTTCGGTCGGAACTTCTCATATCGATATTTAATTTGTAGTATCCTTCTTACTTGTATGTTTTTGATCTATTTATACCTATGGATCACTAGACGAAATTGCTGTAAAGCAAACAGCTGTTCTACAAAAATGTATTTTTTCCTATTAAAATTTTTGAATTACTCCAATGACATAAAATCATAAAGATGGGACGTTAGGATCTGCAATAGATTATGTTTGATGTGTTCTTATGATATCGTAATAACAGAACATGTAGCATCAAGCGTTTTAAAGATCTTGGTCGATATTTTATATTTTGATAACTTGTATGAAATATAATTTTAGTCCACTATTTTATAATCTCTATTTGTTGAAACAGTTTCGCTTCGCTGCCCCTTTTAAAATTATTGGCATATTATTCTAACATAATATATAATTTTAGAGAATATACACTTGTTATAGTAGCCCCAAAATCTTAGCCCTTCCAACATGTCTTCCGTAAAATCTTGTTCATGTCATCCTGAAGGCGAATTCATTTACATTTACATTTTCACCTACATTTATTGTTTTTCCTTTCCCCAAGATTTGATAAATATATATATATAAACCCTACAGGCACTTTTGTGAATGTATACTACGGACAAGACCTATGCAAATGTCAAACATTTCACAAAATGGGGTTGTATGTTTTTGTGGTTCGCTATCAATTGTAAAGCTGAAATTGTATTATCGAATTTCTTATTTCAAATATAATGTGTACACAATTTTCCCCCTAGGTGATTCTACATACATAACTCAAACATGTCATATCGAACTTAACACGAGTATTACGATACATTCAAATCGGCTTAATATTAGTTCCGTTCCACTCGAAAATTTTGTCCGAGTAAAAATTGTAAACAGATAGGCCAACTTCTTGTTGATTTTGAAGTACAGTCGAATTCGGATAAGCGAACGCCGGCTTATCGAAAAATCGGATAATTGAAACTAAAAATGTTAAACTAATATTTCGGATGAATTTTCAAACACTTTACTTCGCTCAAAAGAAAAGCCGGTTGATTGAAAATCGGTATAAGAGAAAGACTTTTCTATTGCAAAAACACAAATATATATATGAAACGAGCACCGTTTAAGAGAAAAAATATAATTTTTGTAAGGGCGACGAAATTCATTAAAATTTTTATGTGCAACCCTAAAATTATGTTTCACATTTTCCAACCATCCATTCAAATGTCTACGAAAAAACAAATTCTTACTCAATTCATTTTATAATATGATTTATAAATTTCACGATTTTTCAGATATTGATTGAAAACTTCGTTTACGCGCAACGAGTTTCGCTTATCCGAAGTTCTTTTAATTGAAAATTCTGCTTAAGAGATTTTTTTTCTGAAATTAGGCGTTTTCACTTAACCGAATTCGACTGTTTGCGCTCCCGAACTTTTCAAATTATTTTGTAATCTAAGAGCAATTTTGAAATGTTTCCCTTCTACTAGCTTTGCTATTAAAAAAGTATTAGAACAGAGCAATTGCAGTTACCTTGTATAATTATATCATGATTACATATTTGAAATTTAAGGGTCGTACCTAATTTATTGCGCTCCGAACAAAAATACTCACCTTTACAGAGTTTGTAAGATGTCCGTATTACCCAAATACGTAAGGACTTTATTTGCATCTATGCCAATTGAAAACGGCAAAAATGGATGAAAACTGTTTTCTAATTGATCGAAAAATGTTTACATTTATAGAAAAACAAATTTTTCCATGACTGGAATTCTATTTTCAAAAAAACAAAAATTCCAAAATACGCATTGTCAATGTTGAAAATTTTCAACTTTATATTTTTATACGCAATGCGTATTTGGGTAACATTCATTGAAATACATGTATTTAACTTTTGAGGTGAATAAATTCGTACGCATACGCATGAATTTAGGTACGACCCGAAAAATATATCAACGTTACCTAAATTCCAACTAGGCGTACAAAAATATTAAACTTCCCCACGATGACGAAATGTTCTGTACGGCCGTATTATCCACATAATATGTTCAATTATTTCGTATTCTTGATGAAAAAATCATATTTTCTTTATATTTTGTTTATTTTTTCAACAAATGAAAAAGCTGAAATACGTTCTGTCATAGTTGAATTTTTTAACCTTTAAAAATTCGTACGTCGACGTATTTCGGTAAGATTCATGTAAATACATGTGTTCTACTTTTGTGGTGAAAAACGTCGAACGAGCTAGTTGAATTTTAGGCAAGGCTGTATAATTATATGAATGTTACAACGTTACCTATGATCCGACGGGGCGTACAAAATTATTCAACTTCACCTCTATGGCAATATTTTGTGTACGGCCGTATTACCCAAATACGTCGAATTCATATCTTCAAGGAAATAATATAAATATTACAACAAAATTGAAAAATTATAATATTTACCCAAATATTTTATATTCTAATTAAAAAATTGGGAACATGGTATGCCAAAATTGTTATCAAGGCGAATAAAAATGAATTCGCCTTATATTTTTCAACCAATCAGAACAAAGCATTTGGGAAGTTTTATAAAATATTTATTTACTTTTTTAAATTTGTGTGTTTCTTAGCAAATCGCAAATTTATGAACTAAATATAGCATAAAATATAAAAATGGGAAGGAACTGATGACAACGAATACATTTTTGAAGAAACGAAGACGTGGACCCATTTTGAATATGTTTTCTGCGGTAGTAACACCTCAGCATACCAAACTCAACATATGTGGAAATCTAAGGTTCAAAATTACAATAAAATTATTGAGATTAGTACGTATCATTATATGGAAGCGAACATAGAAAGTTTTGCAAGGAAATTTGCATTCAATAAGAAACCAAAATGTCAAATTGAAGAAACTGAATTCTAACAAAGTTTAACAATAAAACTCCAAAATGCAGTTCTGGTTTCCTTGATCAATATCCTTATCATATGTATTGTCTATTCTGAAGGTCTCATTCGAAGATTAAGGCTTCGCCATTTGATTATTGATATCGTTAATTATACGGTATATAAGGATGGGATTTTTACGTGAAATACGCTACCAAATCGTTATAGAAAGTCTTAAGATAATAGTTTCTTGCAGTAAATGATCTTCCTAAGGAAGTTCATGTGAAGGTATCCCATACATGATCTACATATATGTTTTGTTTCTTAAGAAATTGTCTTCTTTAATTTTATTTTTTCTGGCGAATTCAAGAAAAACAAATTGTTGTGACATATAATATTACCACCAGCTGGCTTGATACGGTTACCTTATTAATATACTTTGTGTTCTACTTTTGTAGTGAAAAACGTCGAACGAGCTAGTTGAATTTTAGGGTCGTACCTAAATTCATGCGTATGCGTACAAATTTATTCACCTCAAAAGTTAAATACATGTATTTCAATGAATGTTACCCAAATACGCATTGCGTATAAAAATATAAGCTGAAAATTTTCAACATTGACAATGCGCATTTTTGAATTTTTTGTTTTATGAAAATATAATTTCAGTTATTGAAAAAAATTTTTATTTTTCGATCAATTAAAAACATTTTTTCATAAATTTTCGCCGTTTTCAATAGGCACAGATGCAAATAAAGTCCTTGCGTATTTGGGTAATACGGACCTCTAACATACCCTGTAAAGGTGAGTATTTTTGTACGGAGCGTAATAAATTAGGTACGACCCTTAGGTAAGGCTGTTACCGAAACAAGTCCGACGGGGCGTACAAATATATTCAACTTCCCCACTATGACAAAATGTTGTGTACGGCCGTATTACCCAAATACGTCGAATCCATATCTTCAAGTGAATAATACAAACCGCAAAACAAAATTGAAAATTTATTAAATTAATCCACGCATTTTATTTTCCATTCGAAATTTTAAATTTCCAGAATGTTTTGTTTTTGTTTCCAACAAAAGAAAAAAATGAAAACTACGTTCTTTCAAAGATGAAATTGTTCAACTTGAAATTTTGTACGTTCGACGTATTTCGGTAACATTCAGGACAATGGCATAGATATAATTTAAATTTTTAAATAATCCTAAAATATGCAGAATTTTTTTAAGACCTGGACTCAAAATTAAATACCATATCGTCACCATAAATGCTAACGGGCGTAACTACATTTTTACTAATTTTACACGAGAAGCACAAAACGTTATAAAATCTATAAAAATTGAGTATGGTTGCAGAGTTTTTCAAAGTTTAACTGCACTATAGAGCCGTATTTATTTGTTTGTTGAATAAAATTATTATTTTTTTTTTTTTTTTGTTTTTTAAATGTTTTATGTCAATTACATCTGTTTAAAATGATATTTTCTGAAACAAAAAGACGTAACTACAACACAACAAAATAACTAATAATTATCCGATTGGGACTAAAATTTGTACACGGTACCAATTTGAGTCTAGAGTGACGTGTGTTAAGTTTTGTTGAAAACGGTTCAGATTTAGACATAGCTCCAACATATAGTTTAGTCCGATTTTATGTAAATGATGCATTAAAGCCTCTATATTTCTTTCGATTTGCACGAAGTTTGACATATCGTACTGAATTGAGTATAGAATGATGAGTGCTAAGTTTCCTGAAAATATGTGTGGATTACGATATAGCTCCCATATACATTTTTGACAGATTTTATGTAAATTCTGCACTAAAGACATTAAATATTTCTCCGATTGCGACAGAACATTGCACAGCGAACTTTATGGAGTCTAGAATGACGAGTATTGATTTTTTTACAATTAATGTAGGTATATTTTATGCCATTTGTATGTAAAAGTTGCACCAAATACTTATCAGCGTATCCAATTGAGCCTAGAATGATGATTTGTTCATGAATTGTTTCAAAGAATCAGATTTAAATAAAGCTATAATGTACATTGTGCACTAAATAAGCAACGTTTGTCTGATTGAGATACAATTTTTGAACAACGCGCTGTGCTCCAGGATACCAAGTTTTATTCAAGTCAGCCTAGATTTATTTGTATAACTCTGATATACACTTTTTTTCGTACAAACGTTGACGTTAGATGTCTAAATTTTTGTGTGAACATGTAGTCGAACAAAAAGTCGATTTCGAATTTACTGTAATTACGTCCGTTTGAATTTATGATGACAATATATGTTCTAACTTTATATAAATGCGATATAGCACTCAAAAATGTTTAATATTTTCTATTTATTTCTATTTAATATTTACCTGGATGATCTGATATTTGGGGCATGGCGATGGGTTTTCGTTGAAATTCAAATCACAGAATTATTTTTTGACACTAAAGCTTTTCTTACAACAACAACAACTTTTGACAAAATCTAGACGCAGTATTGTATATTTACTATCTTTCAGATAGGCTGATATTTAGACCTTATTATTTGTATTTTATGTTTCTCTCTTTAAGTCTCTCTAGTGTAAGGCTTTTTTGATGTTCATTGTTGTGAAAATAACTACATTTTTACAGGCTTGATTTGGAAATATACGTACATATATATTACATATTTCCTACACCGGTTTTACATTAAAAAGACTTAATGGAATGTTATTAATACTCCAACATTTTTGTACTTCCTTATGGTTTGAACCTGAACGTTTCTAGTTGATATGGGGCACATTTTGTCCCAAGCATACAAAAAAGGTGAAACATTAATTTAAAATTTACAACAAATAATATGCAAACATGTATGTGTCCTTTTATGTTTGCGTGTGTATTTATTTTGTGAAATGAATCCTAAATTATTCTTCTCAATACATAATATTCATACTCACACAAAAGCGCCCCTTTGTACGCACACGTATTAGGATGCCTCGAAAATTGTTTTTATTTTAATGCAAATTGTTTTATTTCAATATCGTTGACGAAAGTCCGTAACATTGCCGTTGATTATCCTGCAACAAATGTGGGGTTCGAGAACGAAGTGTATTTTACCTACGATGAGATAAGAATTTTAAATACCTAGAGTGGCGTAGGCCTTTCATGCACAGAAAATTTGGGGACGACGCTCATTTTTAAAAATAAATGCGTCAAAGATTGGAATTTCCAGTCAATTTAACCATGTGATATATGTTTAAACGTCATTATATGCATTTTATATATGAATCATTAGGATGTAACATTGCTGTTGTAAAGAAACTTATATACATTGGACGAGTTGCTCTAATGGCAGTCAAATGGGAAGTCGGGTCGATTTTTGGTACACCCCAATGTACGTCCCTATAAAATTGAAAATGTAAAAAATAATGAGTGGTGATGTACCCAAACATTGTTTTGCTTTTACAGATACTCGTACACCAAAAAATAACTGGCGACACATATAGTGTGTGTATACACCTTTTATTAGGTTGGTTAAAAATCATATTTATGTTTTTTACGTTCGTGTACAAGTATGCACATACACATATTAATGTTAACATACATAACATAACAACGGTAGAAGGAATTAGACTCTTTTATTTCCTGGCAAGAACATATGCAGGATCCATAACAAATATTTCAAAAATAATCATTTATGTTGAATATTGAATAATTTTATAAAATGGCGGTCGTTCGCATTTATTTTTTTTTGTAGACATATGTATGTAATTTTGGAAGGAGACGCAGGAATATGAAAATATATTTCATAGTCTCAATTTAGATTGGGCGAGTTTACTTGCGGCAAATCTTTGTTTGCAGGAGAGAGGGGCAAGGGGAATAGAATTTGAAAAAAATTGCCTGTACCGACAATTTTCTGGCAATTCGTTTTGTGTATTTTGTTTGTAGTGTCAGTAATTTGAAATACCAATCCGGAAAATTGTCACAAAATGTAAAAAAAAAATATTTTTTTGAAACCGAATTGCCTTGTATAGACGCATGAAGCAAGTTCGCCTAATCTAAATCAGGACATAGTTTTTAAATAACTTATTTATTAGAATGTACATATTTGAAGAGTGATACTGCAGTATGTATCTAGTTAAATTATATCTGAACATATTTAAGTATGATCACGGAAAAATACAGTTCAGAAAGATCTCATAAATATAAATAACGATAATGTGAATATGACCTGTAACAGCGTATGTATGTGCTTATTAAAAGGTTTTAAAGCATAAAAAATGTTTCATGTTTTACACTATGGCAAAATTCAACTAGCTGGTTCCATATTTCACCACAATAGTAGAACACATGTCTTTATATGAAAATTGCGAAATAAAAAAATTATAAAATGTGTTGAAATTATAAAATGTGTTGAAATATTTCATATTCTTATTGAAAAAAATTATATTACTTTAAGTAATATAATTTTTTTCAATAAGAATATGAAATATTTCAACACATTTTATAATTTCAACACATTTTATAATTTTTTTATTTCGCAATTTTGTTTAGTTCGCTAAGAGAAATGGATTCGACGTATTTGGGTAATATGGCCGTACGAAACATTTTGCCATAGTGGGGAAGTTGAACATTTTTGTACGCTTAGTTGAATTTTAGGTAAGGCTGTAAAACATGAAACAATTTTTTAATAATTTAAAACCTTTTAATAAGCACATACATATATGGTCAGTTCCAGTTCTTTTTATATCCTTCACCACACTGTGGTACAGGGTATTATGTCTTTGTGCATATGATTGCAACAGACAAAAGGAATCGAGATAGAACCATGGTTCCTTTTGAGAATATGCATAGAATCACTTTCTGAGTCCGTCTGTCCGCCCGTCCATGTATTTTTGTGAACAAAGTACAGGTTGCATTTATGATCCGAAAGGTTTTATATAGGTTCAAATATCTATGTAGATCACATTTGTTTTTCACCCGATTCCATGTCAATGGTCAACCAAAGATGCTATGTCTCTTCTATCACCAGGATATTGTACACATTATCATCTGTTGTATGTACCCAAAGTAGTCGACCCCGTCCGACTTTTTAACTTTCCTCACTGGTTCAATAGTAAATTTAGTAAAAGGGAATAATGTCCAAATCACTCCCAGAGTAAAAAATAATTCGAAAATTTCGGGAACGGAAATCTAGTAAATAGTTCAAAATAAGATGATATTACTTCAAAATCAAAACAACAGCCAATCAGAAGTTAGCATTCCTGTTTACCATTTTTACTCGCCCAAATTTTCCGGGTGAAAAGTTTACAAAGAGAACGCCATTTCGTTTTGTGTTCTCGTAAATTTGGTTTAATTTTTTACCACTTTTGTGGGTTTAGGAAATAAATATTGGTTTATACCATAATTATTAAAAAATAGTAAAGAAAGGTCAAGAGTGGGACGGGGTATATTATGAAATCGGACGAAATTAAAAATGTGATCTGCATTATTATGCGAACAGAGTTACCAGAAAAATTGGATATCCTGCTTCTTCGGATACGATTTGGATTTAATAAAAATTTACTTTTGCGATGTTGGGGTCAAATGGAATACTCAACATCCATCGTATTAGATTTACACATGTTTAAAAATGTTGACCCTTTATGGGGGAAATTTTCAAATGCAATGAAAGTTTGTCAAAGATATTACGATGTGTTTTTACCAAATCGGATACTCCATTTGCCTTATAAGATTTTTACACATTTTCAAAAATGGACCCTACGAACTTGATTTAAGTTTGGAAGAAAATTTTTCTAATGTGCAGAGTTTGTATATGCGTTTTCTGATAATGATTTTTTATTTAAATTGAGTAGAAGAGTTTTCTTCGATGCGATGACTGAGAAAGTATGCTATTCAGAATCATATCAAGTATACAAATTATCTTATTTTTATGTATCTCAGTTTTGCATATATCCAATTTGCGGTATTTTGGACTGCAATTTGGTGTTCTCATTGGGTTGAAAATCAGCTTGTCAAATATTCACAATAGTTGATCATCTTTTAAAATGTATGAATTGGTTATTTGAAAAGTGGTTTAAGTCTATTTTTTCTTGTATTGAAATATCTAAGGGTTAGTGTTTCATTTATTTCCAAAATTTTATTGTGCGGTGTAAAATTTGTTTGATGTTTTGTGTCCTTTAACATGTTAGAAAATATATCTCTATATGTTTTGTAAAATGTACTAAAAATCCAATTATATACCAAAATCTAAAATGGACTCAAACCACTTTCAAAATAAGCAACTGATATTTTGAGTTCATCATTGAAAAAATCTCGGTATAGGACAAATTTTTAGTATTTCGTCCTTTATTCATTACATCAGAAATTTGCGGTGGTGGTGTTGGGTACTTCGTTGCTTCCTCCAAAGCCGTGGCGCTTTGCAGTCCCTACTGAAGTTATTATCGAAAAAATTAAACAAAATATTGCAATGTTTAATAAAATATCTTGTTACAATATAAGTTAACTTTCAGTTTTGAAATAACAGCCTTACCTAAAATTCAACTAGCTCGTTCGACGTTTTTCACCACAAAAGTAGAACACATGTATTTATGTGAATGTTACCGAAATACGTCGAACGTACACAATTTCAAGATGAAAATCAACTTTCAACTTTGACAGAACGTATTTTTCATTTTTTTCTTTTGTTGAAAATAAAAACAAAACATTCAGGGAATTTGAAATTTCGAATGGAAACTAAAAATATGTGGATTAATTTAATAAATTCTCAATTTTGTTCGGCGGTTTGTATTATTTGCTTGAAGATATGGATTCGACGTATTTGGGTAATACGGCCGTACGCAACATTTTGCCATAGTGGAGAAGTAGAATATTTTTGTACGCCCCGTCAGATTTTAGGTAACGTTGTAAGATAAATCCTACATTTTAAATCCTCCCCTAATTTAAAAGAAACCAGTAAGGAATTTTCAAAATCGGACGGGGCCGACTATTGATACCCTCTACCACTTTGGGTACATACAAGAGATATTAATATCTACAATATCCTGTAGATATAACAGACATAGAATCTTTGGAGGACCATTGAGACGGAATCGGGCGAAATTAAATGTGCTATCTAGATAGATATTTGAACTAATTGAAAAACATACCATTCTGAAATCAACGAGAAATTCCAAGTCAAACGGCACACTTGGATTCTTTGGTGTACCATTTGTATGAAATCGAGTGAAATTATGTATGGGAGTTATATATAAACAAATGGACATAATTGAGCAACCGTTGCATGCACTATTTATTTTTGTTATCACCTTATATTCAATTTAATACCCTCTGCCAAATTTTGTGTAAATCGAACAAACATAGGCCCTTCGGTGCACCATTTACATAAAATCACACGAAAATATATAAAAGACTTATAACAAAATATGAACTAATTTCATCAAACCTTATTACATCAGTCTGGACCTAATTCAGTACTATGTGCAAAATTTTGTCCCATTCGGACAAATATTGGGAGTTTGGTGCATCATTTATATAAAATCTGACGAAACTAGCTACATCTAAATCTAAACAGATTTTCTCCAATTTCAATAGAGTTCGTCCTTGGGCCAAATAAGTGACTCAGAAAGTGATTCTATGCATATTCTCAAAAGGATCCATGGGACTATCTCGATTTCGATTTCTTTTGCCTGTTACAAACATATGCACAAAGACATAATACGCTGTACCACAGTGTGGTGAAGGGTATAAAAATCTAAAAAGTCTATCAACAGTCGTTCTGGATAAAATACGACGAATAAGCGAAGTGCCTGATTCGCACCTTAATATTTTACCGAACCAAGATTTAGTATTGGTCTTAACTGTACGTACTTTAGTATTTTTAACAAATCTAGATCAAGTTCGAAGATGGAATTTTATAACGCGACCAGAATTTGAAAATTAAATAAAAATAGTAGTATGTCTATAAAACCTACATTTAGATTTACTTACAAATATAAAAAATGAGTAAACAAGTTGTAATTACGATCGTGCCAAATATTTGGTCCTTAGCGATAAACGTGGGATCTTTATATAAGGAACATAGCAAAGAAATAGACCATGGTCGACTATGTTTTTTAAGGATATATTACAACACATAGCCCACAAGGAATAGTAAATTACATCCACTTTTGAAGGTAAATTTTTGTAAAATTAAATTATTGGGGACACCTAGAAACACAGAACCCAAAATATCAAATTACTGCCAATTCAGTTGCAAAACATGTCCTGGAACCCTAAATATACTAAAATTTAATAATTAATATTTTTTATGGAAATTAGAACTCAAAATATTTCACTGAAATTTCATAAAATTTATTTAGTTGTTTTAATTTACAAAAATAAATATTGATAAAGGTTTTAAAAATATAGATGACAAAGACAGATTATAGAAATAGATGACAGAGAAAGGACATACAATTTCATCTAAAAAAGAGGACGTATGGTCGCCATAAGCATTAGTCATATTCCTTTGATCATCTAAACTAAAGTGGTAGAAATGTTAAAGTCTAAAAAATTTCAGAATTGAAATGTAAAAATTATATTGCCAATATTTTTTCATTTTACACAATTTTTATTCCAATATTGCTGGCCTTACTTGTAAATACAAGAAGTCCAATTTTCCATAATTTGAGACATTGATATAGTTATGTATAATAAGGTAAAATCCATCGATCTAAATCGATCAAATAAAAATACAGTTATATTATTTGTTATTCTTGTTTTGTATTTTGTATTATTTCGTTTTTATTCATATTTTTCAATAAATTAAGATTCCAAAACAATATTTACTCTTTTAGATAATAGAAGCATATCAAAAATCGACAAAAGTACACATTTATTGCAGTAATTAAGAAATATAACGAGACACAAGTTGTAAGAAAAATACCTAAGTCCATGAAAACCGAATTCGCTGGAATTTGGTACATTGGGTTCCTTTTGGGTACCAAATGTATCCACTAAACATTGTAAATATCAGTCCACTTTTTCTGATAGCCCCAATATAACGGCACCCCCCAATTTACGATATTTTGAAGGTTTTTAAACCCAATTCGCTGTAATTTAGTACAATGGTTTCTTATTGGGTACCAAATTTGTCCACTAAATATAATATATATATATATATAGGTAAATTTCTTCGTGTAGCCCCCATATAAGAACACTCCCAATTTTCGGTATTTTGGGGTTCCTGAGCGCGTTTTCAACCAAATTCGCTAAAATTTGGTACATTGGGTACTTTTTGGGTACCAATTGTCTCCACTACAAATTATAAATAACGGTCCACTTTCTCTGGTAGCCGCTATATAACGGTATCCCCCAATTGACGGTATTTTGGGGGTATAAGCGTGTTTTAAACCGAATTCACTGCAATTTGGTACAATTGCTTCTTATTGGGTACCAAATTTCTTAACTAAAAGTTATAAATATAGGCCGATATTTTCGGACAGCCTCTATATAAGACACCCTCAATTTCGGTATTTTGAGGTTCTTGAGTGCGTTTTTCAACCGAATTCGCTGTAAATTGGTATTTTGTTGTCGATTATAGTAACAAATCATCTTACAACAATTATTAATATTCGCCCCTTATGTAGGGGTAGGGGTTGTCCCCATATAGGCGTATTCTGCTATAGTATAGGAGATAGTCGTTACTTGAAATAGTGAAATAGATGTGGTTGTTAAATATATATATATATATAGGAAGGAGGTAGACGATTCAAAGAACTGCATTAAAATTCAAATCTTTTGAATTACATTGAATACAAATAAACAAAGTGTCAGTCGGCGTTGACGACAGATATAGACCCTCACCCTATGGTTTCCGGAGAAGGAAATTTACAAGATTATATAATATAGAGCCTTTTTGGTGGAGGTATCATAGGTGAGGGCAGACGGGTCCCATCTTCGGACTTGATCTATTCATGGTAAAGATAATAGGTGGTACAAAGCTTTGTTGAAATCGGACATTTCATTTGCCTGATATTGGATTCATAAATATGAAAAATGATGACCATGTGTGTGGGAAATATCAGAAGGAATAGACCAACGGATAATATCTTCGGACTTGATCTAGTATTGGTAAAAATAAGAGATTGTGCAAAATTTGGTTCAAATCGGACATTCCATTCGCCTGATATTGGTTTTATAAATATTGAAAATTTTGACCCTATGTGGGGGAAGTAGTAGAAGGAATGGACCAATGCGTCCCATCTTCCTAATTGATATAGGCTTGGTAAAGATAACAGATTGTACAACGTTTCGTTAAAATCGGATAGTCCGTTTGAATGTTATTTTGAAATACAATTTTAGCAAAATTTTGACCATTTTGTGGGGGAGGTACCAGAAGGAGTGTGATTATATTCCCCATCTTCAAACTTAAACTAAGTTTGAATGAAATATTAAGATTGGGAAAGTTTGGATGAAATCGATTATTCCCTTCGAGAGTTGTCGTGCGCACCAGCCAGCCAGACAGACAATGGAGGACAGACATGTGTAAATCGACTCCAAATTTTCTGAAACGGATTTGGTCCAAAGAGACATGGGGTGTAAAACCAATATTTCGATGAGGCACATTTTCACCGTATCAATGCGTATATAAGGTCGGCCAGTAAGGGAATTCATAGAGAAAAATTAAGTTTAACGTCTATTGTTTTTTTTTTTTTTGCCTAGGCGAAAACTAATTGTTTTGCCTTTAAATAAAAAACACAGCCAAAACACAACACAATTTATAATTTGTAGGATAATTTAATTGAAAAAATTCTTTAAACTCTTGAAATAGTCCAAATGTGCTTCACAAAGACGATATAAATTGAAATTTAATTGAATGTTGACAAAATATTAATATTTTCGTTTTGACGTCTAACATAATTTTAACAATATAATCATTTCAATATGTTTCAAAATATTTTTAATATCGTTTGGCTTTCGAATTTGGAATATAATTATTAATTTGGAAATATTATTTTAGTTTCGTTTTGCTGTCAATATATTTTTGAGAACACATTCGAGTAACATTAAACATTTTCAACTGTTACTGAACCTGAAATTATTTTTTTTCTTTTCAGCAATTAACATTTTAACAAAATATGCAGGTTTGACGATTTCGGCCTATTAGTGCCCATGAGAGTTGAACTTAATCGAAGTATGTGGACTCTCCAGGAAAAAAATGGATACTGGGAAAAACAACGAAACAATAAAAATCAATTCAAGAGTACATACAGTGGAGAGCGCAGTGTGGGGTGGTACACAATCCTGTCAATACACAACCCCATAATGACCAGATGTCTTCTTTGTATAACTGTTGCATTCATCCTCGCTTTAGCTGGTAAGTATTATTAGCAACTAACAAATAAATTCAAATAACGAGGTATGAGGGGCGTGTACAGTGATAACCCATGCATATTCCATTCGCCCCCTTCCGAGTAATAATGAATGCGACAAGGTTTTGGTTTTCAAACATCTCTGACAGTATAATTGCTTATACATTAAACAATTTAACGTGATTTTTTCTAACCGATAATCATCGTTTTGTCACATGGCAAAAGTAAAATCTTTCACTCCCATCAGCTCCTTTACTAATGACATCATCGTCGTTGTCGCCATCGTCATGAATGGATGGCTGTCTAAATGCATCGTTTCCCCTGTCTGGTGTTTGCATAGATTTCCTGTCATCACCAGCATCAAAAGAATAGGGGGCGTAAAAGCAAAGAAGAAGAAGGAGGTTGTTTCTTATCGCGATGATCTGCAAGCAAAATTAATGATGATGCAAATCCTAAATGGAAAATTTGTGACAGATAAGAGAATGTGCAATTGCAAACAATCACACACTGCCTTGCGAAAAAAGTGTCCTTACGAGACAGGGGATACGTTTTAGAAATGGGCAGATATGCATGTATGTATGTATGTAAATGTGGCGTTGAATGGTGTTGTCATTGACGCTGGAGTTTACCAACCTTCTAACACAAGTACGTATTACTTTGGATGACAACCACAAACGTTTTGGGAACTGAGTGTAATCTACTCAAGCTCGATGGGCTGTGCAATTTTGTCATCAACGTCAACGACACGCTTTCACCTAACGCTCCGAGCCATACGCGTACTCATAGACATACACATGTATGTAGCCAGCTAGTAATGCAATGTTGTACAAATGCAGTGACGATAGTTACATGTCTAGTACACATGTACAATTTATGGTACATAGTTAGTTGCGAAGTAGAATTGAAGTAATTCTAGTGCTAAACTATGTTTTTTTCGATTCTACCCAAACTAACAGCTATCAAACGATCAGTAATAAGAAGATTTATAGTTTTTAATTTAATTATTTTACAGGCGTTTGGCAACACGTTCTTATTGGAAATTAAGTACTGCCTACATTCAAACTAGTCAGAATGCAATTTCAAAAACATTACCGCTATTTCAGAAATTGGGCAAAAGGTCGTATGTTTTCTTCATAGTTCCTTTTCTTTGTAATCATTCGAATTTGCATATGGGAATTGCCATCACACGCCCAACGTCTCATTTGGGATATGAAAGAAGTTATACAAATGTAGACGTTGTACAAATGTAGATGTGGCAGTTCATGTATATATACTAGGGTTATGGCTTTTTTGCAACCTCGTATCCCAGTATCACATTTTGATGTGTTTTTACATAAGATTAGATCAAAACATAAAAAACCCCAAACAAAATTATTTGAAATTTTTTATTTATGTGAATTTAACCCTACGGTCAATAACCGGGTACATTTTTACCTTTTTTTGAATAAAAACGCTGTAAAATTTTTAATAATGGAGATATTTGGATCAAATTTTGAGGAATAATTCTTGAGGTATTTTCACACATAATCGAAGAAAAAAATTATAAATATTTTCCATATATATAATTTTTACAACTTTTTAAAATTACCTACCTACGTAGATCAATAACCGTGGTACATTTGTACCCATCCAAAGATAGCTTTGTAACTCACTAAAAAATTGGACTATCGTGAGGTTTTTTGTTTTAAATTAGTCTATACGGATCTGGTCTAGATGTAGGAACTCAAAATTATATATACATTAAAATAATATATATTTAAATCCATGCTTAAATGATAATCTATCTAAAACAATAATAATAAATTCCTTATAGCTTTCGAATGGGTTTTATACCCTTCACCACACTATGGTACAGGGTATTATGTCTTTGTACATATGTTTGTAACAGGCAAAAAGAAACGAGATAGACACATGGTTCCTTTTGAGAATATGCATAGAATCACTTTCTGTGCCTGTACTTTGTGATTCTGAGAATTACAAAGTACAGGCACAAGTCACTTATTTGGCCCAAGGACAAACCCTATTGAAATTGGGAAAAATCGGTTCAGATTTAGATATAGCTCCATATATATTTTCGTCCGATTTAAGATAAATGGGGCACTAAAGTCCCTCAGTATCTCTCGATTGGCAAGAAATTTGGTGTGTGCCAAGTTTCGAGAAAATCGGTTGAGATTTAGATATAGCTCCCATATATAGTTACGTCCGATTTAAGGTAAATGGTGCACCAAAGTCCTTATATATCATTCGATTTGCACGAAACTTGGCATATAGTACTGAATTAGGTCCAGAATAATGTGTGCTAAGTTTCGTGAAAATCGGTCCAGATTTAGATATAGCTCCCATATATATTTTCGTCCGATTTAAGGTAAATCGGTCTCTAAAGTCCCTATATTTGCACGAAGTTTGGCATAAAGTACTGAATTAGGTCAAGAATGACGTGTGCCAAGTTTCGAGGAAATCGGTTCAGATTTACATATAGACTCTATATATACTTTCGTCCGATTTTTAGTAAATGGTGTACTAAAGTCCCATAGCTAGGCCGATTAGCAAAACGTACTGAAATTAATATAAATGAATATCGGCCAAGTTTCCTTAAATAGATTTAGATATAGATATAGAATAGCTTCCATATATAATTTCGACCTTTTTATGTTGATTGTAAACCAAATAATCAATGGGTGCTTGATTTATATTTCATTTTAAACAGTGAAGCATACCGAATCGCGTGTGTCAAGTTTGCTTTAAATCGATTTACACAAATCGGTCCCACTGTGCGCAAACGACTCTAAACTTGCCCAAATGAAATGAAATTTAGCATATTTAAGTTCGTTCAATTTCATGTCAAAATTCCTTCAAAAAGGCGACGTCTTTTCAGATACATATGTAGAATATACCCAAAGTGGTGAAGAGTATCATATAGTCGGCCCAGTCCGACTTTACATCTTTTCTTACTGTTTTTACGATTTCAACGAACCTTAACACAGTTCATTCTTGACTCAATTGCATTCGCTATCCACAATTTTATCTCCATCGGATAAATATTGCGAGTTTGGAGCACCATTTACATAAAATCGGATATGAAATGTCGGATTCTTAAGCGATTGTATAAAACTGCATATCATTCTTCAAAAGCTGTTTATTTAATCAAAGTATGCTCCATTCGCTTCAATACACTTCTCCCAATGAGATTTTAAAGCGTAGATGCCTGTCTTAAAAACATTTTGGTCTTTAGAATTAATAAACTCTGATATCGAGTTTTTTAGTCTGTCTTCATTTTCATAGTGTTTGCCCCTTAATAACAGCTCTTAATGCTGTTATCATCATCATTCTTCACAAACGTTTTGGGTTTTCAGCGCGGCTCATTTTGCAGTGAAAAATCGCCAGTCCGAAATTTTTCGAACCAACGCTGTACTTTCCGATCGTTAACCGTATTCTTTTCAAACGCTTGGATTATGTTGCGTGCAGCTTTTGCAGCACTATTACCAAGTTTGAACTCATATAAAAAAATGACGCGAATATCGGCAGAATTCATATCAGCAATAAACTCAAAAGAAATAACAAAAGGGAAGACCTTCGAGAAAACCTATTTTGCTGAAATGAGTCTCTGGCAATGGACAATACGACTATGAATGAGGTTATGCCAAAGACAAAAGTATGTGAATCCGACCATTCATACGCAACCTAATATAATTCTGAACCGATTTGAACAAGACTTGGCATACATCAGTCTAGACCTAATTCAGTTCTCTGTGCAAAATATTGTCTCAATCGGACAAATATTGGGAGTTTGGTACATTATGCGCATAAAATTGGACGAAACGATGGTAGATATTACTAAATCTGAACCGATTTATAACAAAACTTTGCATACATCAACTAGGACCCAATTCACTACGTTGTGCAAAATTGTGTCTCAATCGGACAAATATTAGAAGTTTGGTGCACTATTTAGATAAAATCGGACGAAAATATATGTGGGAGCTTTACCAAATCTGAACCGATTTAAATAGGGTTCGCCTTGGTCCAAATAAATGTGCCTACAAAATTTAATCCAAATCGGATTATAAATGCCACCTGTACTTTTTTTACAATTTTACATCAACAGACGGACGGACATGCATACAGCGACTCAGAAATTGGTTCTATACATATTCTCAAAAGGAAGTATCGGTCTATCTCGTTTCCCTTTGCCTGTTACAAACATATGCACAAAGTCATAGTACCCTGTACCACAGTGTGGTGAAGGGTGTACAAAAAAACCCATAACCCTAATGTGTACACCTATGAACGAATATTCATCATTTTCGTTGCTGTTTAGATTGGTACGGAATTGAGACAAGGATGTTAAGACGGCACTCCAAACAATGGTAACGGTGGGACGGTAGCTGGAAAACAGTTGTGGAGCATTTTTGACGATTTGGACATATAACGTGTACATACCGGAAGCCTTAATATTCCCTATTTTGAAGTTTTTGTGCACGTTTTTTGCAATAATCAACTGTAATGTGGTATTTTGAGTTCTCATTGGGTAGACAATCTTTTATGTTAAGATTGTCAATATTGGCCATGTGTCTGGGTAGCTTCTATAGAGCGGCTTGATATTTTGAACTCTCATTGGGTAAAAAATTTCCCTACGAAAAAAAATAATATTGGTCTAATTTTTTTGGTGTTTAATTAGTCGGAATTTTGACGGTTTTCAATTGATTTGACTGCAATTTTAATAAGCACAACTCGAATGGGGTGTCAAATCTTCCCACTAAAAATTTAATGCCGGTCCCCTTTTTGATTTTCGGTATTTTGAAAGTTTTAACCACATTTTCCCACCAAAGTAATTGTAATTTCGATCGCTCCCATACGAAGGCCCCGTTTAATGTTCCTAGTTCAGTTTTTCGAAATTTGTAATATTAAAAAAAAACTACCTAATATTAAACAATTTGCAATGACATAGTAACCATATAATGCTGTAAACCTTTTTATGTTTAAATGGTGGAGGGATTAAAAATTACATTTTTCAGATTTTTACTTTGTACATTGGAGCCGTGGGTCTTTTTAGGTACAGCTGTCATATATACAGTGGCGATCAAAATTAAGTACATGTTTATATTATAATCACTTTTGTGCGATAAAAAGATTAATTCCCACTTTGAGTTATTTTGCCCACCAAGATATTTTCTCACGATTTTGGACGAGTTTATTAATCGCTATCATTCTTCAAATTCTTTCACATTCTTGTGCAAGATACACAATCCGGAAGAAATAATTCTGCAAAGCATTCAAATGGACTTCAAATGGACTTACTATTATATTATCAACTTTTTTCACCGGTACCAATGTAACCTCATACCATCGTTAACGTCGGATTGGAAATGGTTAAATGGTTGGATTCGTTTGACCAGATCACGTTCCTTTTCGACCGCTGTCCAAGTTTTTGCTCGCTAAAGCCTATAATTTACTGCTGCTAAACTAATGACGGGAAGGGGACTACAACCTATCGATTACGCGCTTGTCAATTACTAGGGAAGTATATTTTGATGTTAAAACTTATCTCTTTACATTTGCTTTTACTTTGCTTTAAGACGTGCGCCCGCTTGAGGCTTCTGAATAATTGTTTGATACCCTTATGACCCTTCGAATATTTCTTCATTATATATTTTGTTTATTATCATAAAAAATCCTTAATAGGGACTGCAAAGAGCCATGACTTCAGCTTGTGGGGGATCAAGGGAATTATATATTTTAATAAACTAAATCTGTTTCATACTTAATTCTTTATTAAATAATGTAAACCATTTAAATCGCGGCATTGTTTATTTGTATTACTTCTTCATTTTCGATCGAAACTTTGTGCCATCTATTTCTATTACGAACTATTAAACATTTTAACAGATCCGCCAAAGAAGTTTTGCATGATAGATCACACTGTACCGAATACCACCATTAGTTCATATACGATTAAAAAAAATATTTATTTTTAATTTCGCCTTCTTCCTCCAGAAGAAAACAAAACGAGAAAGGAGGAAAACGTTTGAAGTGCATGTACTTCCAGCTTCTATAAAATGTTAATATGTCGAAAATGTTTTTAAGCATGTGCTCAGCCTTATGCTGACAGGGCACACCAGCGCGTGAGTGTGGGTGCCGATGTGAGTGTCCACACACGTATACACTATAGCATACGGGTAAACAAACACCCATACCTCTTGTCATTACAATTCAAAGCAACAACAATAGCACCGTCAGCAGCTACAATAGCTGAAAATGCCCATATATGCGTCTATACGGGTGTACATATGAATAGGAGTAAGAAAGTACTCGTACTCAGTGGCTCCCATATCGATGTGGATGTGTGCTTTGTATAAGCTCAGTACTTCTGATATGAAAGCATTCATAACTCATCTTTTGTAATGATGCTGTTGAGGACACAGAGCCCGACTTTCATGCAGACGATGCCTATGCTGATGTTGATGATACTGATGGTTATACTCAAGTTTGTTCCTCGCAATTTCCTGTTTGCCTCTTTGCCGTAAATGTTGCAGAAAGTTAAGGTTTTTGAAATTTCTGAAGGGCATACTTGAATGTGCCGAGTTCCTCCCCATTCGTTCATATGTGTCCTGCTGTTGGTTGTTCGTTGTTGTCGTTGTTGCTGCTGTTGTTTGACGATGACGTTGATGAAGAATATATCATTGCTATGAATAATGTCCCAAACAGCAGTCCTTCACCCGTTTGTTCGCATTCCATGTTCCCCCCTTTAAAGCTGAGCCACCAATATACTTGGTACAACAAGTCGAGCTAAAGGGCCGCAATAGGAAAAGTGTCGAACACAGAAGCCAAGCGTTTAGTCTCGTAAAGAATATTTTGTATCATTTTGAGATTAGGACCAGAAATTACCATGAATTAAATGAAAAATTGGTGGAGAATGTATTGAACGTAAATTTGAGAAAATATTCGCGAAAAAATGCCGTGGTTTATTGGAATCGTCGCCAAATCGCTTTTAGTATGTGATTACCCGCAATGGTAACTATAAAAAGACAAAGCGTGTGTTATATAATGATTTTTTTTAAATAATAATAAAAAGCAAAATACTTTTTTGTGATAAACATTTTTGGGTTGTTATAGATTTCGGCCGATATCTTCGAGACCAATAGGTCTTTCGCAGTGATTCTTGCAGAAATACGATCTAAATATGTCCACAAACATATTCCATCACACATAATTCATTTTACGTCTTTAGTATGCTGGCTTTAGACGTATATATTGGAATTTTGTCAAATTTGTATTGAGGCAAAATACTTATTACACTCACTGTATGTCAAATAAATAATCATTAAATAGGCTAACCCGGTAAAAAGTTCTAATGTATATGTCGTTTTAGATTTGTCATTCCGTTTGCAATACCTCACCGACACAATGGGGGTCTCCAAGGGAGTTTTGAAATTTTAGAATTGAAATATATGATCTACTCTTTGAGCTATTTTGGGGATTTTTTTTTTTTTGTTCATTTTTATCGGTAAAAAGTAATGTGTAATAAACAAAGTAATAAAAAATAGTCACCAAGAATGGGGACTTTAGTCATCTCTGTACTGGTTTGAAATAATTTAAAGCGATGTTTGTACGGTAGTATACTTAGTGGGCCAACAAATTTATATTTTCGTCTAACGTATGCACGTGTTTGTTTATATATACCTTCTCAATATTTTAGGGTGTGCTGAAAGTCCGTATTACACAAATGCGCAAGGCTATTACTACATGTGTGTCAATTGAACATGAATTGATACTCTTTTTTAATTTATCGAAAAATGATTACCAAGATTTTAATAATAAATCAACCTTAAGGCCATGAAGTCTTCATTGAAAGTTTAATTGACTGTCAAAATTTATTGTTTGAAGAATAAATAAACAAACAAAAAATATTTTTATTCGAACCAAAATTGCTCTGTTCCGATATCGAAGGAAATTTACTTGATTAATTTGAATAAAGTAAATATAATATTTAGTATGCAATTAAATTTGACATTTATTTAGAATAACCATTTTGAAGTTTTGATATTTGGGTGTAATCGAGATATAGTTTGTATACATTGTTTCCCAATAACAGGTTTTATTTTGATATTCAATAAAATTTTGGGACTAATGGTCGGATTTATGAAATTTTATTTTTCGAACATTTCCTATATTTTACCACTTACCAATTTTAAAAAATAAAGAAAATCTTGACAGTTTACATTTATACTTGTTCATACGGTAGCTATGTATATACAGAATCAAAAAATTGGAACGGATTGGACTATTAGTTTTTGGGGGATCGTGCCCGCCCTTTTGGGAAGCACTATTGCCGTCACTTAATGCTAACAAGATAAATCGACGATATCTTCAAGAGTTGCTGAGATTTTAACTTAATTCAAATTAAATAAAAACAACAAAATTTGTTTATTTTTTGAACCGAGAAACCGTTTGGTGTTGACCCCTTAAACGTGGCCCCAATGTAAAATGTAACAAGGATTAAGTCACAAAATTCAAGATCCAACCTCATCATCGAAAAAGTCTAACGTACCAGCACCAAACAATCATGCTCTTTTCCGATTTATCAATTTTTGCCACTGAAGACAAGACGTGCGTACATTTCTAAGGAAGATATTTTCATTTTAAAAACTGAATGTTGTCGAAAGCTAATTTATGAAAAAAAAAAAAAATTGGATAGATATGCTTACATGAGACTACGTTGTATAATCATGTCATGGCATACCACTTATATTTTGTAATAAGAAAATGTTATATTCTGTTTCACCAAAACGATCGAAATTCTTTTCGAACGAATGGTAGTCACTCGAATTCGAATCAGATTTGGTTTCTGTAATAAATAACTTATCGTTCGATACGAGTTACGTCTACATTTGAAAAAGTACCAAATTGAATGTATCTTTTTATAACTATATTCTATAAATGAGAATCGATAGAGAAATAAACCAAAAAACAAAAAATTAAATCAAATATTTTAGTATACAAAATTGTAAAATTTGTACGTATTTGTTCAATTTTATTTTGTAAAATCATGAATGAAAAACATGAAAGATATGTGTAAAATATGTATAATTTTTTTTATTTTGTTCAGAGATTGTGCTGTGTGAATTTTTGGGAAAATTTATTTGACATTATCATTCGAATAATGATAGCACATTTTGTTATTGTGAAACCAAAATTGATTTTTTATCGAATGAAAGCAAAAGAAATCTTTCGATCGTCTTGGAGAAACAGGCTATTAATTTCAATTTTATATGGTACATAAATTTCATAAATTTTTCATTGAACATTCACTACTCTGTGAAATGTACCCTTTTACCAGATATATTTACATTTGGTGCAGGGTATACAAATGTTACCACAATTGTACTCCGTTGACACTATATTATGTCATCACCGATGTGCTTCATTTATGTCGTCCTTTCAACGAAATACACATCGTTTCTTTGCAAATGTTTGTTGCATTCAAGAGACTTAGTCCTCATTGAAATTATTTTCAAAGAAATATGCCTTTATCTTTATCTTAAACATACATACACATACATGTATGGATTTTTGAGACGTATATGTGTATGTACTTGTTACACTTCGCTAACAAGTGCAGTCACTCCATCTCCTATCAAATTCATTACGGATGTCAGTTATGCTACATTCGCTGCAAGGCAGCCACAATCTGGGGTTTGCATCTGCAATCAACGCATTTAATGTTAATTTAAAAAAAAAAAAATCGAGATGGCTTGATAAGAGTGCCGCAAGTACCTTGCAAGTTGTTCGTAATGTTTGCTTGGCTGTCTGCTTTATCATCACAAAACAATATCATAATATTAACGCCCTGTTCATGCATGTTTATTTGTTTGCTTTCGATTCCATTTACAGATGCCTCCAATTACTTTGACACCCAGGGACCGAACTTTTCACATGAGCCACCGAGTCGCATTGAATTTACCAACACAGCGGGTAATATTGCAGACTGTATTGCACACGGTAATCCACCACCAAATGTCGAGTGGTTAGACAAGGAAAACAATCCTATCACTTCCATCTCAAAGGTAAGATAACCCTCATTGCCAGCATCATTATCATCATCACAATCATCGTCATCACATCCACTTGAAGCTACGAGCTACGAATACACGTAAACTCTTTGCCACAATTGCAGCCGCATAAACCTCCGCCCACCCAGAAAGCCTATTAACACGAAAGCGATTTTGTAGTTTTAAATTTGCATCGTTACGTTGCACTGTGGGCCAAATCAGCAATCAATCAAGTATAAGCGTACCATTTTATGATGTCAATATCATGCAGTACATCAATATTAACAGATTTCCATCCATTGAACACCAAATTGATGTTTTACAATACATTCCCTTTTTACAATACATTCCAATTTGATCTGTCACAGAAGAAGAAATAACGCCAAGTTCGTCGTCTGTGGAATTAACGCTAAACTTATATTCTGAAAACTTAAACTTATGTTCTGAAATTGTCTGGGCATATCCAATTCCACGCACTAGACTAGATTGAAATTAGAAATATTTCTTAAATGTTTTTGTATCCAAAATATACGAATTCTTTCCAAAAATATTTTTTTTATCCTACAGATCTATAAGATATCTTAACTTTCAAAATTGAAAAGGCTCTTTGCGTTAGGAATTTTCAAAATCTGCATTTGGACATATATGAACAGCTATATTCATCCCAAGGAGAATTTTTGGACCCCATGAAAAACCATTATTTTTCAAAATATTCAAATCTATGTACCAAAAAACGTTGATGTAGCACGAAAACAAAAAACTCGAATTTTTGGATATGAATTGTTAAAATATTGGCCTTATTGTCCATACACATCTTGAAGTGAACTAAAACGAGGCTCATGCAAATATTAGTTTTAGACACCAAGTGCTTTGGACCAAATCCGTTTTTTTTTATCCTTTATATTGGCTATATTTTGTCCACTGTGCGTCGAAATGAGTGTGTCACTATATCAGTGATATTAGATCGAAGTGTTTTGTGTATTATTCTCAACGAGCAGATTCCAACTCAGACGTGCAACTACCCATCCCTAAGAGGTGGTTTAATTAAATGTATGATTCAATATAAAAACCCCTTCTTAAACCATAAATTGATGTTTTGAAAAAAGTTTAATTCGTAATTATCCAGACCAGAAATCGAAGAACATCATCGAAACAAAAGTTACATGGGATTTTAGGGGGAGCGGACTTAGAATATATAAACTCATGCACAAACACACGTGCAACAACTTCATGATACGACATTTGTAATGTTCTACAAGATTTGTGCGAATACTTTACATGCATCTTGACTATTCAAGTGCTTGCATGATCAGGTATTTATGAATTAACTTTTATGTATAACTTTTTATGAGGAAATATATTTACATACATATATTCAAAATAATTGAAGGATAATAAACAAATTCCATTCCTTTATAATTTACAACTAGGCATGAGTGTTGAATAACTGTTTAATACTACAATGCCAATAAAACTTAAAAATTTGCTACACATGTTTGCGTTTAAAATTCCAACTTTTCAGACAATTTTGGTGATGCGGAAAATTCCGTTTTTGGATGAAAGCCCTAGAGGAATATATGAAGAACACATCAGCGCAAATTCAATATAGGTATAATTTTTGAGTTATGACGTGATGATTTTTTTTGCTGATGACCCTAAAATCACTTTATATCCTTGATTGCAGCTATTGCGGGTTGTTTTTGATATGACATGCCTTCAGACACATCGAATGAGAAATAGTTTTGTAAAACATTACGTCCTTTAACATGATTCCTTGTGGGTGATTTTCTACCTTATTGACTCTCTTATGCAATCAGTATCGTACAAATGACTGATAAAGTCATTAACTTTCAAATGATAAGTTTAATCGGGTGAAAAAAGGTACAAAATTCGGATACTTTTTTATAACTCCGGTAATAAAGTGTCCTACAGTTCTTCATAATCTAAACATTTCTGTAGAATATTTTGTCAAAATATTTCGTCTTGTCGTATAAATTATAGAAATAGAAAGATGACATGTTTTTATCCATTCGACTAAATATATGGTATCTCATATCGTTGGTATACGTTATAAAAATGTTCAAAGTCTGCTTCTATAAAATTTTAAATAAACATTTCGATTTTCAATCAAACGAATATATTTTACTACATAAACATACGATTGGTTGTAACTCACTCGAATTCATTCAAATTGCAGTTTGGCAGACGCTGTTAGTTATTTCGAAAATATTTAACTCTTGCACATTTATCCAATTGCAGGTCCGGCATATCCTAGCGAATGGATCTCTATATTTCCCACCCTTCGAAGCCGATGAGTTTCGTCAGGATGTACATTGGTCTGTATATCGATGCGTTGCAACCAACGCTGTTGGGTCAATAGTTTCTCGTGATGTTGTTGTTAAGGCTGGTATGTATTTGAACATTGCACTTTTAATCGTGTGTACGTGTGTGTACAGTGAAAAATTCGGATATCACCTTTTGTAGTTGTAAATCAACGTTATGAACCGGAAGTACAAAATCCTGGTGGCTTCATTGGTAGCAATGTTTTAATCAAATGCAACATTCCTTCGTTCGTGAAGGAGTACGTAACGGTGACCTCATGGCTACAGGAGCCAAACTTTAACATTTATCCATCTTTGGAAGGAGGTAAGTAACACAAATATTCACGTTACTGTGTCGTGGCGCTATCCAGAGACAAACATCACATTTTATGTGTTGCACATGGGTGACCTTAAATTGATAGAACCTTTCATTTTGTTCTTCAACTTTACAATCTACCAAAGATGGCAAAAATCATATGCTTCCGACCGGAGAACTGTTGGTCTATAATATTACACGCACGGATGCTCTCAAAATTTATCGCTGCCGTACACATCACAAATTGACACAAGACTCGGTTGTGAGCAGTAACGTCGGCAAAATTCAATTGACCGGTAAGAATTTGACTTTTCCCAATGGCCTCTTTCCTCCGTAAAGTCGGCTTAAAAAAGTCAGCCAGTATACACTGAAAATTATTTCACATACAAAATCACATTCTAATGACTTTCTTCTGTTTCTGCTTCCCTTTTTTCAATGCAAACAGAAATGAGGGAGCTGGTGCCACCGATAATGAACGAAAAAGTTGTCAGTATTACAGCAAGGATGGGCGATCCGGTGGTAGTACCATGTGTGGCTTATGCAAATCCAAAGCCGGTATATCGGTAAGTAATAAATGTAACATCTTTGCCATGCGACATTTATATAGACCCTAACAGTACGTTCACATTATACTGAACTTCGTTCACCCAGTGGGGTTATGCCATTGCATATATGTCAAAAAATTTCTCAAGTAGTAGATTAACCCGGCAAAAAGTTCTTATCTATATGCCATTTAACCGAAAGTTATCATTGTCAACAAACTGCCATAGTTCCAGTTTTTGAGTTATGGAGGGATTGAAAAATCGAATGGGAAACATATCCTCCTTCTTTCTCAAGATCTTAAGGGCAAGTTACAATTAACCTAAAGTAATTATAAACAAGTGAAAACTACTGAAGACCAGAATTACTAATTTTCAGCCACTATTGATGACAAACATCCTTAAATGGCCACCAGTTTTTGTGATAAAAAAAAAACATTTTCATATGGAAAAATATTAGAAACAAGACATAAGCATTCCAATTATGTGCTGTATTTCACTATAAACATTTTACCTATAGTAGAATTATATCTTTGTTTATAACATAGATATAATTTTAATCGTCCAAATATACCAAAAATTGCTGGAACGACCGAAACTCAATAAATATTTCTTAAAAGAAATGTTTGAAAATAACTAAAAAATAGCGAATGTACCTAAGGGAATAATAAAACGACTTCATGTTCGGCCGAGCAGAACTTCCCCTGCCATTAGGTGTACATTTAAGATACCTATAACCATTCGGGATATTAGAGATAATTTTTAGTATTAAGATTTTCTACTCAATAATTATCCAAAGAGTAATATTACAGACCATTTGGTTAAAATACGTGGCAGAACTTCTAAAAAAACGGATGTTTGGGATGTACCGTTATATGGAGCTACCCTAAAAAGTGGACTAGTATTAAAAATTATTAGTAGGAAGAATTTCCACCTAGTGAGAAACAAAAATATGACGAAAATTATTAAAATATATAGCGGTACCTCAAAATTTTCAGTATTTTTTGGGGGTTTTGATAGTATTTTTCCACCGAATTTAGTATTTTGAGTTCATAATAGGTACCAAATCTCTCTACAAAAAATTATAAATATAGGTCCATTTTTTCGGATAGTCCCAATATAAGGGTACCCCCAATATTCGGTATTTTGGGATTTTTGAGTGCGTTTTTCAACCGAATTCGCTGCAATGTGGTATTTTGTAGTCGTATATGGTAACAAATATCCCTACCAAAACTTTTTAATATTCGCCCACATGTTGGCGTAGTCTCCATATAACATCCTTTTTTATATTAAAATAGTTATATGATTTGTTCCGTGTTTGGGTTTGGTTCTAAGACTCTGTTGTAATCATTTCATCTGTGGAAGATACGAAAAAAAACTAGTACATAAGGTTTGATAATTATACTCCCCTGTGTGGGAGGTACCAGACGGAGTGGACCGATATTCCCCGTGTTCGAACTTGAACTAATTTTGGAAGAAATAATAAGATGGGTAAAGTTTAGATGAAATCAAAATCTTTTGAAACAAATTTGGTTCAAAGAAACATGGGGTCTAGGACCAATATTTAGAACCATACTCGGTTTGTAGAAATGTCGGTATAGGTACACTTGTGGTATGTTCCCTATATTTTTATTTCAAGTACCTATCAGTATACCTATGTGGAGGGTATCCAAAGTTCGGCCCGGCCGAACTTAACGCATTTTAACTTGTTTTTTAAAAGATTCGGTATGCATTCTCCAAAATAAGTAGCAGTCATTTCAAATTAAAATATATGAAAACTGAAAGTTCGTCGTAAAAATTCACTATATGCGTAGTTCGCTATAAGAGTACAAATTTGTGTGAAAAATATGTCTTAAAATTTCAGACCAGGAAATGTGTTCGCTATAATAAAAGTTCGTTACAACCAATGTTCGTTATAAGCGTAGTCGACAGTATAATAATAATAATTTTGTATGGCCGCCCTTTGCATCTACCATACATTGTAAACGTTTTTTCATGGAGTGAACTAACTTTTGCTGGGCATAATTGTTTGGAATATTGTGTCACTCTTCCAATATGGTAGTTTTTAATACATATGTATATAATTTTTGTTGCCTTTTAGCTTTTTTTTAAATATACCGACAAATTTTTTATTGGGTCGGGACTTTGGGCTTGAGTATCCAAAACACTTCCACTGTTATAAAAACGCCACATACACATATATGTGATCTGTGCTTACGATCATTATCCTGATAATATTTAAAATGTTGTCAAATAATTGGTTAATTTTTGATGACCTTTTGAGACTATAGTCATGTGAAAAAGTTATTCAATCTAGACGGCGTTTTAAGAAGAGTTGTTTGTTTTTGTTTTGACCATTTTCCTATCATATATTGTAAGCCTAGTGCGAAAAGTCATAAAAAAGCTTCGAAACTGTAGGTTTTTTATTGCTCAGTATTTTCGAGCTTCTAAATTTGCAAAAGCAAATCATGCTATCAAAAAATCTACATTGACTTAAATTTCGGGGTAAGCCCAATAGCTTGAGAAAGTTTTTGAGCCGAATTGGGCATATTCGATATTTTATTTTTTTGTGTCAAATAAGTGTTTCAATGGAGGAGGGTATTTTTTATAACGCTAAGACAAACTCCAAAATACTTAAAATAGAGGGGTGTCTTTATATAGGGGCTACCCAGAATTTTAAGACAATAATAATAATTTTTGGTACGGAGATGTGTTATACAATGAGAACCCAAAATACCAAACTACAGCCAATTCGGCTAAAAACGTGTACAGTATCCACAAAATGCCGCATATGGGGGAGAACCGTTATATGGGGGGTTACCAATATACCCCCGATACGGATACATCCCATTTGCAATACCAAACATCCTAGGAGTACGAGCAATGTCTGTGCAAAATTGCATGTCGATTTAGCCGTGTGTTAAAATCACGATAGAGATAGCAATATCTAATACTTTCCTAGTACTTGTAGGATGTTTTGTATTGCAAATGGGATAACGCAATATATAACGCTACCCCACAATATTCGGTATTTTGGGGGTGTTGGACACGACTTTCTATCAAATTGACTGGAGTTTAGACACGACTTTCTATCAAATTGACTGTTTTTTCTATTATGAATTGTCATTGGCTATCAAATCATCAAAAAACAAAAAAAATCCAATATTGATCCCCGTTTTGGTACAGTCCCCACTGTATTTAAGGATTTCTCGATTTATTTTACAGACGCATCGAGTCTTTTTCGGTGTCGTAGTTTCATATTTATTTTTCTCTTGGAAGCCCTGATCGATTTTACAAATTTGAATTGTTTATCTCCAGGTGAAGGGTATATAAAGTTCGGCCCAGTTGAACATAATCTCGTTTTTACTTGTTGCTCGCGGCAATCGCGTTTTCGATATGAAGCTCTCACCGTACATCACTAGTTTCGATACATAGGTATCGAATATCGAAATAAATAACTGTCACAAAGTTCGAAATTTCTAGCTAATAAACTTATTTAGATGCACGGTTTTTGGTATTTTTAAAGATGTTTTTTGTAATATTTCCATTCCATTTCGTAAGTATTTCGTGTATAAAATTTTAAGACAATATTATTAAAAAGTGGTAATTACGATGTGTATTATTTTTATTAAAAATAGAATGTTTTTACAAGACTGATAGAAAAAATGAAAAAAAAAACTATAAAATGTATATTCGGGGTAGATTCGGCATTTTAACGAGGGGCACATTCGGCCATATACAGATAGTACAATGTTATTTCCTTAAAATGTTGTTGACTTTGCCTTTAAAAATATTCTTTAATATGGTTCGAAATTACATATATAAGCCCAAACGTGTTTATATTGACGAAAATGCGATAGAAAAAATTTATTTCTGATGGTATGTGCTACCTTGAGATTTCAACGTCCGCCACTAGAATATATAGCTCTAAAATTCAAACATTGTGTCGGGTATTAAAACCAAATAGAGCCTTTAGGGGATCTGAATTTCTACCAGATTGATACCGATGATAATTACCAGGCTATGACTATGGTGCCGAATGTGCCCCATCAAATGCCGAAGCTACCCCGGGTTGGGACACATTCAGCGAATTTGACTTTTTTACAAAACTGTAAAAACAGTAAAAATCCTTTTGGTACTAGTTTTTATTTATTTTTATTTTTTTAACTAGCAGACTCGGCAAACGTTGTTTTGCCTTATCAGAATTGCATCAATATTGGGTTGGTAAAAATTAACGAATTAATGGAAAACATATTTCAGAAACTATTTACAGTCGACTCCGCTTTTCTTAAATTATTGAAATGTGGAACGGTGTTTTTGAGTTCCTTTCGAAGTTTGGACGGGCAAACTTAACGTTCTTCGACGTCAAATTTATATGTCGGTAATAATCAATAATTGCCGAAAAATATCTGTTATGGTGGGCTTTGCAAACTACTCTGTAATTATATTTCATATTCATGACTATCAGTAATGCGGAGTGATTTCAAAGGAAATTGCAATGTTTGACTCCAAAAGTTATTTTAGTGGGTGATTAACCTAAAATGAAATGGTGCAGGAAATCTATTTCACTTATCCGATATTTTTTAGTTAAGCGACTTACAGTAAAGCGGAGTCGACTGTACCGAATAATGTACGTCAAATTTCCACAGTTAAAAAAATGCATAATATTTTCCTCACAACGGTAAACCTTTATTTACTGATACTCCAGTATATTAAGTAATATTGTTAAATATTAAATTATGTCAGTATGTGTGGTATATCAGTTTACTTATTCCACCAAACATTTTTCAGGAGAAGGTCAAGTTTTGATCTAACTACTTTTATCTTAAAATTTTATTGAAGACGTAATTACTTTTCCTATTTTTATCACATACGATTAATAAGTCCTTTGAATCATAAAAATTGGTGCAGACGTTCTTGAGTTATAAAAGGTGTATGTAAAACAACACTTGATACTCCAATCTCCGACTTTTTATGTTTTTCTCATCTCTTCCCACTGCAATTAAAAACAACCGTACGAAAATGTGATTCTAATTAAAAATAAACTGAGGAACAATAAAGGCACATATAAATTAGACACATAGAGCATCTAATGCTCAATCGTCTCCATGTAGGATTCGAATTTATATATATACTTCCCGAATATAAGAAAATTTTCAATAATACCTTCCATAGGTATCTAAATTGTAGAGGTATTTGTAATCTTATGGAGCGAATTTTTCATGGACATAACAACGTATGTATATGTATTGGTATTTTATAACAAATAAAGCTGGCTTCGTTTCCTATTTAGAAGACGTTCAAGTTTCAGACAATGATTCAGATATCGTGAGAATATATGTCAGGT